>NC_071115.1:26977500-27277500 GCF_024256425.1 Clarias gariepinus | reverse complement strand
TAGAACCTTTGCTAGTTTAGCAGCTTATTACATACAGTATGGTCAGTTTTTAATTTGGCTTTTCTAATAAGAATTTAACATATGATTAGTACTAAGGAAAGTACAGAGTTTAATATGTTCTAAATGCTCCAGAACTTTGAAAAATACCTACTTGATTTAGCTCACAGGGACTGCAGAATCTTCATTTGGTATGCATTTTTGGACTAAGAGAGGTTTGTGGAATTCGGCCGCAGTTACCTACACTGCATTTGCACTCCAAGTGACAAACTCACGGTGGCCCTGAAGTGCAAAACAAATGAACAAAACTGAAAACAAAATAACAAATTCAAAACCAAATTAACAAAACGGAAAACAAAATAACTAATATCTGACTGGCCGAGAAGTGCCATACAAATTAACAAAACGGAAAACAACATAAAAACCAAATAACAAAACTCAAAACAATTTTTTTTGGAGGGGGGGGAGTTTTGTTGTTTTGTTTTTGGTTTTGTTATTTTGTTTTCGGATTTGTTAATTTGGTTTTGAATTTGTTAATTTGTTTTCCGTTTTGTTAATTTGTATTGCACTTCTCGGCCAGTCAGATACAAACCGAAAAAGGTAGGTATAGATTGCGAATGAAATGCTTACCGCTGATTGGACAAGACATCTGTCACTCAAGATATACAGGAAGTACTGTAGTAGCGGTAGATTTTTGTGTGTATGAAAGTGCAAACATTATTGTGGTTTTAAATATGGCGTTCTTACGGTGGCCCTGAAGTCAGTTTTGTAATTTTTTTTGCACTTCACAGCCATCATAGTTTAAAGTGAAGCAGAACACACAAGAAACAAAGATAAAGAAACAAGTTCCTACTTCCTGTATATCTTGAGTGACAGATGTCTATATGTTTATAAACAAGCAAAACAAAAATTGCATAAAATGCTCTGGTTTGTAAGGGCATTTTTGAATTTATTATTTTAAAGCAAGCTGCATAAAACATGAATAAATTATTAAATTATTTATCTTTAACACACACACACACACACACACCATGGCATGCAATGAAATTCTTAATTAGAGCACTTAATAAAAGAATAATATTGAATGAAAAGTGAATATTCATTTTATTATATTATTATTATAAATAAAATATAATTGCAAGAAACAATGTGTGTGTGCATGTGCATGTGTGCGCGTGTGCGAGAGTGAGAGGTGTGTGTGTGGTAAGTTTAAGGCACCATCACAGCTGACACATTTGAGATATCAAAAAGCATTCTACAATTATATAACTATAGTTGTTCGGCTTAATAAGCTTTATGTGCATACATGCAAGTGTGTATGAGTTATGCAGCAATATGCACCCTGGCAATATAATACCCTGGGCCACGCGACTTTCAGGCATCCTATTGGCAGTAGATTCCAACATATCTGACAATTTTTTGAGCATTTGAAGTCCCCTCAAAAGCCCCAAAAGTTAGGAAAAAAATACTTAGGAAAACAAGAGGGTCCTGCGCACCCTATAGTGCTTGGGGCCGAATAAAGACTATAAATTAACAGTTAACAAGGCCAACATACTTTAGAGTATCTATGACTATAACATCTGAACTCTAATTATTTGTCTAAATTTATATTCCTTGCATTTCCTACTGACACATCTTGTGGTTTTGAAAAGCAATTACTTAAATGTGTAAACATAGTAGTGGTGTTAAACCCTGGTCCTGAAAGGTCCCCCTGTCACACACATTGTAATGTTTACCCTGCTCAACCATAGTCACTTAGAAACGACTGCTTTATCTTATTTCAACAGTGCATGCAGTACCAGTCAAAAATTTGGTCACAAGTTTAGATTTATTTTATTTATTTTCTAAAAAAATATTGTACAGAAATACTTAATTTTTTTTTCTTTAAAAGAAAGAATACTAGCTCATAGTAATGGGAAATTTGAATCATTTTAGAGACTTGGTTCTTTGAATCTCATTCATCAAAATGAACGAATCTTAACTTGAGTGATTTAATTAATCTCGTTCTTTTGATCAGAAATAAAATGAACAGATAAACAGATCCCCAATATGTCTACATACATACAAATTTTGGCCATAGTTCATTAATGAAAATATTACAATCCAGCCAAGGACATATTATGATAAACAGAATGATCAGCTTCTCCCTCATATCTTCGTCGTTTATTCTTTTAAATCTATTGCACTGCATAGCATCTTTGAGAGTCATGTGACAAAAGAACGAACAATTCGGACCAAAAAGACTCAAAGGTAACTACTCATTTCTGTTTTCTGTACATAACCTATGGTTTTGCATTATGCTTTGCGCATGCCCACCCAGTAGAAAATAAAAGAATCACTCTCTAAGACTACTCGTTCCTTTGAATCATGTTATAGATTCATTCTTTTTTTATGAACGACCCCTCACTACTAGCTTATGATTCTTCTGCCGTACTCGACCAAACAGAGACTGATGTGTACCTGCAGCGTATTTATGTCTCTTTGTGGTTAGTAAAATGTGCATACACACTAACTATGGCAATCATTTTAGGTTTTCATTTTTGTCCTCTGCCTTAAGCTTCATGCAAGGAGTCTTCAGTGTCAGAGACAAGAGAGAAAAAAGAGGTTGATGTAGGACCATCTGTTGATCCTTCTATTATGGATAAAAGGAACTATTTTGTTTTGTTATTGTTGCATAATAATTATTGTCACTATAATAATAATAATAATAATAATAGTAATAATAATTTATTGCCAAATGGAATACTGTAATTGGGCAGGTCACTGTGGACCAAAGTGCAGAGTTAAGAACCTCTGCTTCCTTGTAAATAAACACACGAGGACGGATTACATATACAGTAGGTACTGACTGCTTCTAACTAACTGTGTTCTCCTACATAGATGCTCTCTTTGTATGCAGCTCCTGGTGTCTGCTGGCAGTGTACCCTATCTCTTTGGATGAATTTCAAGAAGATAGGAGGAACTCAGCAACACTTAACACCACCCTGTTGTTGATTATTTTCAGTCTCTAGGGTGTTACCAGTAAGTTGTTGTTGTTGTTTTAAGAAAGCTGCCAAGATCAGTGTATTTATATTTGTAAAATGCATATCCTAAAAAACATCCTTTCATGGCATGAGGGTTTTTTTGTACAGCTCTGGAACCTCATGTGTCATTGTGGTTCTCTAGCACAGTAATACACTGCAGTGTCTTCTGCCCTCATGCTGTTCATGTGCAGATACACCTGCATCTTACTGTTGTCTCTGGAGACGGTGAAGCGACCATTAACTGAACTGGAGTAATACTTGCTACCACTGTTGTAGGAGATGCTTGCAACCCATTTCAACCCTTTTCCAGATGCCTGTCTGATCCATGCCATCCGGTAGTTAGTAAAGTGTAGCCCAGAAGCTGTGCAGGTCAGTGTGTGAGACTGATCAGGTCTGATGATAACTGAATCAGACTGGATCAGTGTCTGACTGCAGGAATCTAAAATAAAAAAAAAATCACAAAAGTAAAAGTTAAATAAAAAATTTTAATAATTTATGATTTTTTTAAAGTATATAATGAATAATACTGACATTGAATAACCAATGCTAGCACAAAGTAACTAAAAACTCTGTCTAGTCCCATCTTAAAAAAAATAAAATGAATATTGTTGCTGTAAATAGACACAAATGGCTGGTATGTTGTGCTGCTGAATGTTTCAGTATAAATGGCTCAATCACAGGATTTCGTTTGCATGGCACACCCACTAAAGGTGCAAAACGATTTACAGATTAGGTTTCACAATCACAGGTTATTAATAGTTTTGTTTTGTTTTTTGTCATTCGCTAACATGCCCTAATCCTCCTGCTGCCTGTATTGTCTTACTTAAATACACAAGCTTTCCTAAATTTTAGAAACATCTACGGTGGCCCAGAAGGGCAAATCATCTTTCCCGTATATGTGTGTGTTTTTTCCCTTGTAATTGTGTTTTTTTTTTTTTCTTGAAAATGTCCGCTTTTTCCCTTATAAATGTCGTTTTTTCCCTTATAAATGTGTTTGTTTGTTTTTCATTGAAAATGTGCAATTTTTCCATTATAAATGTCGTTTTTTACCTTATAAATGTGTTTTTTTTTTCTTGAAAATGTCCGCTTTTTCCCTTATAAATGTCATTTTTTTCCCTTATAAATGTTTTTTTTTTTCCATTGAAAATGTGCGCTTTTTCCCGTGTAACTGTGCGCTTTTTCCCGTGTAAATGTCTGCTCTTTTCCGTTTGTGCGCAACTACTTCTTTCCCGTGTGAGAACTCTTTCTCCAGTATTTTGCAAGCTAAAAGCTAAAGCTAATGCGCAAAGGACTATGGGAGTGGGGTCAAAACGCAACTGAACATGGAACTTTCCGGATATCAGCTCCAGGACTCAACATCATGGAGTATACAGTGAATTATAGCGTGATAAAGTTATAATTTTCACTAAATTTTCAACTGCACACAATTACCAGGTAATGTTTAATATATAAAATTAATCAGATTTTTACTGTTTTAGGCACTAATGTTAACTTTGTAGCAGTGTTAATACTATTGGAGTGTTTGGGGGAAATGCCGAGCCGAGTGTAAATGGCAGTGATTAAAAGGAATATTATCTCATTTAGACCATTAAACACTGATGTAAACCATCAGCTCCATGGCATCTCTGTAATATACATCCACATATGGATTTATAAGCAAGCTAATATCACTATGCTAACCGCTAGCGCTTAGCATGGGGAAACTAGCTTGTTTATTAATATATATTAGTTTAATAGTGTATTTGGACACCTATACGTGATGTAAACAGTTAGCTCTATTGTTTTTGTAAAATGCCTGTCCAAATATGGATCTATAAGCAAGCTAATATCACTATGCTAACCGCTAGCGCTTAGCATGGGGAAACTAGCTTGTTTATTAATATATATTAGTTTAATAGTGTATTTGGACACATATACGTGATGTAAACAGTTAGCTCTATTGTTTTTGTAAAATGCCTGTCCAAATATGAATCTATAAGCAAGCTAATATAATTATGCTAAGCGCTAGCTTACTAAAAGAGCTAAGATAGCAGCAACTATTGCTAATTATCCCTGAGCTGCTCCTGTTATGTGCTAAATGTTACAGATGGTTAACGAATTGTTGTATGTAGTTTATTGGAGCTCCTGAGTGCCATATAATGTATACTGCTGTATAATGTAGTGGGTTTTATCATAGCTAGAGATCTTCTGAATAGTTAGTTATGTGCTTACACAATGTATGTAACAGTCAAGAAAAGGGGCTTTTGTTCAGGTTCTATCTATTCTAGTCATTAAAGTCATTAAATATATGTTTATACTCCTTATAATATGTATGATTGTGTGTTTTTCTTCTCACAGTGAACTGTGTGTAAATCATCAACTGCCTGTGTATCAGCTGATTTCTACACCAGCTTTACATCCTGAGCAGAAGGTGAGTGCTCTGAAGTATTTACCTCTCTTTTCAAGAACACCACTGAGCACATCTTAATCAGGGGACAGGGACACATTTCTCTTCATGAACATGTGTGTGTTAATGAATGGTGAAGATGGGGCCAAATTTTGCAGCAATCCTTAATAGCAAAACCAAATAATTGGTTTTAATACACAGCATTACTAAAAGCTTGCATTCTATGAAATTTTTTGTGCGTGCCTGCCTGCGTGTGTCAAACTGATGTCATATGATGTCAAACATCATGAAGTGATATTAACTTGCTTATAAACCCATATGTGGATGTATATTACAGAGATGCCATGGAGCTGCATAGTAACACTATGAAGTCTTTTTACTAGACACTTATAATAACTTGTCTTTATTTCTCCCCTGTTGTAGATTGTCGTGGAGAGGACGGACCCTTGATGCTCTGCCTTTTTGCACCAACAATACATACATGTATTTTATTAATTTGTAAATAAAGTCTTTAATATAATTTTATAGTTGAGTATTTATTTCTAGTTTGCTTATTATTTAGCAAAACAGTTAAAGTGCATGTAAAGCATTGCTGCAAATGACACTGAATAGAATCAGATGTTACTCCACTCTGTGTGAGGGTACAGGCTTATATACAGTATGTGATTTTAGCATCAATAATGTTTTTCTACTAACTAAAGCATGCTGCCTTGGAGATATTAGTGACATCTCTCTTTCAGTTCGAACAACATATTCCATAATATTTATGAATACATTAATCCCATATGTTCAGCAGTTAAAACAGAGGTTCTTAAACATTTTACAGCGAAGGACTCCTTCAACTGTAAAACAAACACCTCTGCATACATTTACTTATAGTGCATTTCCAAAATTACATTTTTATGTTATTCAAAAAGTAAAACCTTTTGTTTTCATTTAAATGATTAATGATTAAATGATCCATGAAAATCAAAAATCTAGTATGTCAAAATATTAGAATATTTCACTTCGATCATGGGGAAGACTGCTGACCTAACAAGTTGTCCAGAAGATGATCATCTACACCTTCCAGAAGGAGTGTAGGCCCTCAAGGTCAAACTTTACCACCAACTATTTCACTGACCATGTTGTTGCTTGATTTGCCAGCCATCTCACCTGACCTTAGGTTTCATGGGAAAGATGAGCTGAAATCTGAGATAAATTTCAAGCTGAATGCTTCAAGTGTGATCTGCAAACATAACCAGGGTGTCATGTTTAACAGCTTAATGCAATGGGTTACATAAAAACACCAACTATTTGAAAATATGTAGGCTTATGAATAGTGGCAACGTATATCTACTGTATGTACAGTGAATGTATGTTCAAGAATAAGAGTATCATAAATTGACCAATAATTAAAATACACATGTAAACAATGAGTCTGTCATTTGAAATGCCGTTTATCTAAAAAAATTAGAATATTGTGCAAAAGTGTTTAAGTTTTAAAATTATTGGGGGGGAAACACATTCACAAGGGAAACGTCATACACATAGAAAAAAAAATCATAGAGCACAATAAAAAAATTATATATTCACAAGGAAAAAAAATATAAATTTACAAGGGAAAATAATACACTAAAGGGAAAAATAATGCACTTACAAGGGAAAAATAATGCACTTACAAGGGAAAAATAATACACTAACAAGGGAAAAATTATGCACTAACAAGGGAAAAATAATACATTCACAAGGGAAAATGTATATACTTATAGGTGAAAAATAATACATTTACAAGGGAAAAATTATATACCTACAAGGGAAAAATTCCCCCTCGATAATACATGCTGTTTCCCTTGTAAATGTGTTTTTTTCCCTTGTAAGTGTGTGCTTTTTCCCTTGAAAATGTATGCTTTTTCCATTATAAATGTCATTTTTCCCCTTGAAATGTATGCTTTTTCCCTCATAATTTTGCGTTTTTTCTCTTATAAATGTGTGCTTTTTCCCTTATAATTGTGCTTTTTTTCTCTTATAAATGTGTGCTTTTCCCCTTATAATTGTGCTTTTCTACCCTTGTAAATGTCCTTTTTTCCCTTAAAAATGTGTGCTTTGTTCCTTATAAATGTGCTTTTTTGCCCTTGTAAATGTCCTTTTTTTCCCCTTATAAATGTGTTTTTTTTCCCCTTATAAATGTGTTTTTTTTACCCTTGTAAATGTGTTTTTTTACCCTTGTAAATGTCCTTTTTTCCCCTAAAAATGTATGCTTTTTTTCTTATAAATGTGTTTTTTACCCTTGTAAATGTGTGCTTTTTCCCTTGTAAATGTTTACTTTTTCCCGTGTACGTATATTATTTTTTTCTTGTATATGTGTGCTTTTTCACGTGTACTTATATTACCTTTTCACCTTGAAAATGTGTACTTTTTCCCATGTAAGTATATTATTTTTCCCTGGTGAATATAGTATTTTTCCCTTTTAAATGTGTATAATTTTTCCCCTCGTAAATGTATTATTTTTCACCTATAAGTATATACATTTTTCCTTGTGAATGTATTATTTTCCCTTGTAAATTTATATTTTTTTTCCTTGTGAATATATAATTTTTTTATTGTGCTCTATGATTTTTTTTTCTATGTGTATGACGTTTCCCTTGTGAATGTGTTTCCCCCCCAATAATTTTAAAACTTAAACACTTTTGCACAATATTCTAATTTTTTTAGATAAACGGCATTTCAAATGACAGACTCATTGTTTACATGTGTATTTTAATTATTGGTCAATTTATGATACTCTTATTCTTGAACATACATTCACTGTACATACAGTAGATATACGTTGCCACTATTCATAAGCCTACATATTTTCAAATAGTTGGTGTTTTTATGTAACCCATTGCATTAAGCTGTTAAACATGACACCCTGGTTATGTTTGCAGATCACACTTGAAGCATTCAGCTTGAAATTTATCTCAGATTTCAGCTCATCTTTCCCATGAAACCTAAGGTCAGGTGAGATGGCTGGCAAATCAAGCAACAACATGGTCAGTGAAATAGTTGGTGGTAAAGTTTGACCTTGAGGGCCTACACTCCTTCTGGAAGGTGTAGATGATCATCTTCTGGACAACTTGTTAGGTCAGCAGTCTTCCCCATGATCGAAGTGAAATATTCTAATATTTTGACATACTAGATTTTTGATTTTCATGGATCATTTAATCATTAATCATTTAAATGAAAACAAAAGGTTTTACTTTTTGAATAACATAAAAATGTAATTTTGGAAATGCACTATAAGTAAATGTATGCAGAGGTGTTTGTTTTACAGTTGAAGGAGTCCTTCGCTGTAAAATGTTTAAGAACCTCTGTTTTAACTGCTGAACATATGGGATTAATGTATTCATAAATATTATGGAATATGTTGTTCGAACTGAAAGAGAGATGTCACTAATATCTCCAAGGCAGCATGCTTTAGTTAGTAGAAAAACATTATTGATGCTAAAATCACATACTGTATATAAGCCTGTACCCTCACACAGAGTGGAGTAACATCTGATTCTATTCAGTGTCATTTGCAGCAATGCTTTACATGCACTTTAACTGTTTTGCTAAATAATAAGCAAACTAGAAATAAATACTCAACTATAAAATTATATTAAAGACTTTATTTACAAATTAATAAAATACATGTATGTATTGTTGGTGCAAAAAGGCAGAGCATCAAGGGTCCGTCCTCTCCACGACAATCTACAACAGGGGAGAAATAAAGACAAGTTATTATAAGTGTCTAGTAAAAAGACTTCATGGTGTTACTATGCAGCTCCATGGCATCTCTGTAATATACATCCACATATGGGTTTATAAGCAAGTTAATATCACTTCATGATGTTTGACATCATATGACATCAGTTTGACACACGCAGGCAGGCACGCACAAAAAATTTCATAGAATGCAAGCTTTTAGTAATGCTGTGTATTAAAACCAATTATTTGGTTTTGCTATTAAGGATTGCTGCAAAATTTGGCCCCATCTTCACCATTCATTAACACACACATGTTCATGAAGAGAAATGTGTCCCTGTCCCCTGATTAAGATGTGCTCAGTGGTGTTCTTGAAAAGAGAGGTAAATACTTCAGAGCACTCACCTTCTGCTCAGGATGTAAAGCTGGTGTAGAAATCAGCTGATACACAGGCAGTTGATGATTTACACACAGTTCACTGTGAGAAGAAAAACACACAATCATACATATTATAAGGAGTATAAACATATATTTAATGACTTTAATGACTAGAATAGATAGAACCTGAACAAAAGCCCCTTTTCTTGACTGTTACATACATTGTGTAAGCACATAACTAACTATTCAGAAGATCTCTAGCTATGATAAAACCCACTACATTATACAGCAGTATACATTATATGGCACTCAGGAGCTCCAATAAACTACATACAACAATTCGTTAACCATCTGTAACATTTAGCACATAACAGGAGCAGCTCAGGGATAATTAGCAATAGTTGCTGCTATCTTAGCTCTTTTAGTAAGCTAGCGCTTAGCATAATTATATTAGCTTGCTTATAGATTCATATTTGGACAGGCATTTTACAAAAACAATAGAGCTAACTGTTTACATCACGTATATGTGTCCAAATACACTATTAAACTAATATATATTAATAAACAAGCTAGTTTCCCCATGCTAAGCGCTAGCGGTTAGCATAGTGATATTAGCTTGCTTATAGATCCATATTTGGACAGGCATTTTACAAAAACAATAGAGCTAACTGTTTACATCACGTATAGGTGTCCAAATACACTATTAAACTAATATATATTAATAAACAAGCTAGTTTCCCCATGCTAAGCGCTAGCGGTTAGCATAGTGATATTAGCTTGCTTATAAATCCATATGTGGATGTATATTACAGAGATGCCATGGAGCTGATGGTTTACATCAGTGTTTAATGGTCTAAATGAGATAATATTCCTTTTAATCACTGCCATTTACACTCGGCTCGGCATTTCCCCCAAACACTCCAATAGTATTAACACTGCTACAAAGTTAACATTAGTGCCTAAAACAGTAAAAATCTGATTAATTTTATATATTAAACATTACCTGGTAATTGTGTGCAGTTGAAAATTTAGTGAAAATTATAACTTTATCACGCTATAATTCACTGTATACTCCATGATGTTGAGTCCTGGAGCTGATATCCGGAAAGTTCCATGTTCAGTTGCGTTTTGACCCCACTCCCATAGTCCTTTGCGCATTAGCTTTAGCTTTTAGCTTGCAAAATACTGGAGAAAGAGTTCTCACACGGGAAAGAAGTAGTTGCGCACAAACGGTAAAGAGCAGACATTTACACGGGAAAAAGCGCACATTTTCAATGGAAAAAAAAACATTTATAAGGGAAAAAAATGACATTTATAAGGGAAAAAGCGGACATTTTCAAGAAAAAAAAAACCACATTTATAAGGTAAAAAACGACATTTATAATGGAAAAATTGCACATTTTCAATGAAAAAAAAAACACATTTATAAGGGAAAAAACGACATTTATAAGGGAAAAAGCGGACATTTTCAAGGGAAAGAAAACGACATTTATAAGGGAAAAAGCGGACATTTTCAAGGAAAAAAAAACACAATTACAAGGGAAAAAACACACATATACGGGAAAGATGATTTGCCCTTCTGGGCCACCGTAAACATCTTTAGTGTCAGTAATTTTGATTCATATAAAATCACAAAATCTTATTACAGTTGTAAAATAGAAATTTGATAATGTACATTTAATTGAATATTTTAATTTGTATCACTTTATCATAATTTAAAACTATAAGAAGATATCTTTGTTAAATAATGGGTAATAAAGCTGGAGAATGATCACTACATGTAAAGACAGATGAAAATCTGAATGTCTTAAAATAGATTGAGAAGGCATTAAAATACTGACCATTAGAGACATAAAACATATATATATATATATATATATATATATATATATATATAAAGATTATAGGTTATATTCAAATTCAAATGGTACAGTATGTGTCACAAGCACAGCCATACAAAGTACGATATGCAGTGAAATCCTTAAACAACCTCCCGTGACCTTAAAAAAAAAAACAAGAAAGAAATAGTGGAATAAAATAAGAATACGTTTTAGCTGTAGAAACATAGCTGTAAAAAATAGAACGAAATAGAAAAAATATTTTTAAAAAATATATAAAAAATATAAAAAAAACTTATCTATACTATGTAGAAAAAATGTAAAAATGAATTTCAATGGAAGTAAATGAAAATGTCCAGGAAGTGTGCAAATGTGCATGTGTGTGTAGATGTCTATGGTCCAAAAATGTCCATTATCTTAGGCAACAGAAGCTGCTATATAAACTGGATCCATTATGTTAAAGAGAATAAAATATAGAGTGGGTTGGGTATATTTGGAGAAGTGCAAGGTGCACATATTTAGTAAAAATTCATAATTTTTATTTACAAGAACAAGCTCGGGGACATTGAAGCAGTATTTGAAATAAATACTTAAGATCTGCTTACTGAATATGAATGGATGATGTGTTTTATGTTCTTCCCTCTGCTGAAAGAATATTTACAATTCATGTCGACATGCTTGTGTGAGTTTTTATAAAATTATCTGCAGTATGTTGTGTTATTGTGAGTCTAGGTATACCATATCTTTATTTATATCTTTAGTTCTAGAGCTGGAACTGCAGAGAATGAGCACGGAAAATGTGTCAAATCCACTCCTGTTAGATCCAGTGCTTTAAGTAGCAGCTCATTGAGAATCCAGATATGGTACAGGACATTGGCTGATTCTCCAGGTCTCTTCACCACAGAAGCAGAGGAGGTCAGGGTCTGTTCATAAGAATCTGGGAAATAGCATACTGTACAGTAGGTAAAGGACACACTGTATGCTATCTCTAGTATAAATTCATACATTCAGAAGTTAATTAAGCATAAATGTCTAGTGCGCTTTACAAGCCACATGCTGTATAGTAAAATTCGGCCAGTTGTCAGCCATATCAGTAATAGTCAATCTAAACATTTTGGATCTTTACAGTAACTCCATGAATGCACTGGTTACAAAAATGTGAGCATGTGTTTTTGTACTAGTGTCTAATGGATAGTATCACTGTGTGTGAGAATGATGGACGCAATAATACACTGCAGTGTCTTCTGTCCTCACACTGCTCATGTGCAGATACACCTGCATCTTACTGTTGTCTCTGGAGACGGTGAAGCGACCATTAACTGCACTTGAGTAATACTTGTTATCACTGTCGCCTATAGTTGTAACCCATTCCAGTCCTTTTCCGTGAGCCTGTCTGATCCAAGCCATCCAAGAGGCAGCAAAGTTAAATCCAGAGGTTGTGCAGGTCAGTGTATGAGACTGATCAGGTTTAATGATCATTGAATCAGACTCAATCAGTGTCTGACTGCAGGAATCTGTAATGCAATAATATACAAAGATAAGTGTTAAAAAAGACATAAACCTTTTTTAAATAAGTAAATAATTAAACAAATATCAATATTTACATTGAATGAACATTGCTAGAGCAAAGCAACTAAAAAATCCTGGTCCCATCTCAAATGATTAATGATTACTGCTGATGTGTTGTTGAGCTGAATGTTTCAGCATAAATGTGTTAATCACAGGGTGTTATTTGCATGCCACGCCCATTAGACACATTTATAGATGCACAGAGGAATAGTTGTGCAGAGATAAAGCTTGCTGCCAAACGTTAGCTGTGTTGCATGAGTCCATAACTATTCTTAACTGATTAGATACATGTCATGTCCTTTTCATACATCACTGTGTACTGGACCACCCAGAACATTACTGATCAGTAGAAATCTGTGCAATGCTCTCAGAAACTGCAGGAAACATAGAAATAATTCAGATCACAGTAAAGAAATATTGAAGGTGTTTTAATGAGCAATTCAATATGAATTAGTTTACAAAAAAACAGTAATTAGGTTCAGCTGTACATTTCTGGCAAAGTAGATGAAGATTTCGAAGTTCACCCCAAATACTACAGAAGTAAGAATGTTTAGTGACGAATTCAGTAAGAAATAGATCACCTAAAGGCATGTGGGTAAAATAATAACAGTAATCAATTACAGTATTTTGTTTTGAAGTGTGGTATGCCTTTATTACCTCTCTTATGTGTTGTATATAAATTCAATATCAAGAATCAGTTATACAGTCATCAGAATTATATAATATGAATAATATGTCAATTATTATAAATACCATGTAAATTAAATTATATGAAGCCAAAACTGCTTTCAAACAGGTAAAGCATTTTTAGACATGTCGAAAAAACAGCTAATATATAGCAGTAATATTTTATAAACAATTACAAACAAAAAAAATGTCCATATTGATTTTGTAAAAAAATGAATTCATTCATGAATTTTTTTATAGCTTTTTTTTTTTTTAGCTTGTCATGACACTGTTGATAATGAGTGCAGTAATACACAGCTGTGTCTTCAGTCTGCATGTTCTGAGAGATGACAAACTTGTCTTTAAGTGAATTAATCTTATCAATATCCCCACTGATTATTATAGCTAAACTGGACACTTGCAATAATAATAATAATAATAATAATAATAATAATAATAATAAATTGCACTATGACATACATCTGAAAGTACAGATTTTCTGTTTTCTGTTTTTTTTTCCCTTTTACGATGTAGATGTTAAATCTTTAAGTTTTATTTTATAGTTTTAAAGAGAAATAAAGAACTGTGAATATCTGTTTACATATGTTCCACTCTCACATGGGGAAATATTGTAGTGTTTTTAAAACATCATGTACCTCAGACCTTTAATTAATAACTTATTTTATAAAACTGTGGTCAACATTTAACATTATAATCAAACTGTGCAGTAAAAAAAAAAGACGATTCTGGTATAGATAGTATAGCTATAACTGCAACACTATCACTAATCCCAGAGTAGGTACAGGTGAGTTGATGAGATCCTGCAGGTTTAATGACCACCGGCTCAGACTCCGTTAGTGTCTGACATCCACAACCTGTCAAACAAATTTTATCATTTTATATTCCTACATAATCACACTCACCAGTTATGGTCAATAATGTCAAAATAAAACAGTAAATGATTTGTGAACACATGGCTGCTCAAAAAACATTCAAACTATGTAGAACTAATGCAGCTGGAGTCTGTGCTTATAACGAGTAAGCTTCATTTGCATGTCCAGCCCCTAGAGAAATTAAGGATTATAAGAAGCATTTTGATATTCATGTCAAACATGCTCAATGGGAGGAATATGTGTGGTATATAAAGGAGGAATGTCAGTTATTTGTTATGGGTGATCCAAATGCAAATGTAGATACAGTTGTTCTGCCCAGGTGCTACACTAACACCGTGGTCCATAATGAAAGCGAAAGTGAAACACAAAACATTTTACCTATAATTCACATTTTCTATTTTATGTTTGTTTCATAATTTTTGAAAAACAAAACACAAAAATGTATTCATTTAAAACAGTATTATGTATTGTCCTGTATTTTTGTTTGTTTGTTTGTTTTTTACTTGCAGGTGTATAATACACTGATAAAACTGCAGTTTATAATACATGTTTATTTGTCTTCAGTTTGTATAACAAACAATTGTAAATATAATGCAATCGAGCAGTTAACAATAGTAACATTAGGGATTACATTTATCTTTTACAACAATAATGACTTGTTCAGTAAAATCCTGTGTGATAATATGTGTGTGGTTTTAGTACAGCTGCTTCCTCAGCTTCAGTCACTGTGTTTTATCGAGCGCAGTAATAAACCGCAGTGTCCTCTGTCCTCAGACTCTTGGCCTCTAAATACTGTGTGCTTGCAGGAACGTCTTCTGTAAAAGTGACCTGGTCTTTCACAGACTCTGCATATGTTCCTCTATTATCGCCTGTACTCATATAGCCGATCCATTCCAGAGCTTTCCCTGGTTTCTGTCGTATCCAGTGTATGTTGTAGCTTGTCATTGAATACCCACTTATTTTACAAGAGATCTTCACAGTTTCTCCAGGTCTCTTCATCACAGCAGGAGACTGGTCCAGTCTGATCTCAGCACTGCAGAAACCTGTTATATAAAACCATCAAAAACATTCATTAATTCATTAAATCATGTGCTCAGTGGAAAAGATATAAGAGTGTTTTAGATACCTTGTGTTAATATGAGTATAAAAATACACTGCTGAATAACACTTAGCCCCATAATTAAGTCTATGACAGTTGGAAGTTCTGTAATTCAGTTCGCTGATATGAGCTTTAACAGAGCAACAAGCTGATTTTTATGCAGAGCAAATAATAACAGGATGGATTTGCATAGACATCCTTTAAACCAATAGAGTCAGGTCTATAATATGAACATCCACAGGCTGATTTTGCATTCTTGTGATTTATTAATTTCCTTCACTTGAGACATGATTGTTAATTATTAACAAACATATTACTGAACAACTTATTGATTTATTTCAATTCTGAAGTTTTTTCATCCATCTATCCATCCTATCCCAGGGAACCTACAGCACATACATACTTGATGACGTGTCAACCTTTTACTGGGCACATGCACACGCACTCAAAAATGCCAAACACCTCAGGTATTTTGGAAACAGCAATCAGCCTACACTGCATGTCTTTGGACTGTGGGAGGAAACCGGAGAACATGGAGGAAACCCACCAAGCAAAGGGAGAAGATGAAAACTCCAGGCATAGAAGAAGTAAATATTTCAATTGGCTTAGATGTTTTAGGTGTCTATACAGAGTAGGTCATACTTTAGATTATGTCTAATGTATTAAAATTATATATGTTATCGTTGTTTGTTATTCAGAAAATATATCTGCTTCTCATTTTAAAAGTTTTATGAGGTTTTATGCAGTTTACTTCAGTAGAAGTGCGCTATTGCCCTCTATAGATGTACAGTATTAAAGTTTATTAATTACATAATATTGTGATTTTCAATAAAGTTCCACGGACAGAAAACATACAGTAGATTAAATAGTAATAATAAACTTTAGTGTATGAAAGAAGATGTTGGGATTATGATTTTTTTTTTATCTCTTAACTCGATGCTGTCACACTTCCTCCCACATCTACATATGTAAGGGGATTATAATTGAGTTCATGATGTTCAGCAGTTTTAGAGATGCAGCATCACTGATTTAATCTACACTACAAGCTATTTAAAAACAATTACTAGATAAACTCTTGGACTACTTTTCTTTAAATGCAAAATAGAGGATACGTAAGTTAGATAGAAACTAAAGAAAGATATGTAATAGATAAGTGTTGTGTATTGTGGACATTCTGTTAACCCCCCAACACACATGCGCACATGTGGCGATTTCACATAAGTAGTTCACATTCACCATCTTAAACCACTGAAAATGTGTTATGGATAGAATGTCTGATCGTCTGAGGTTAAAATGGCAGTTGGCCCATTTATACACACAGTATGGATCTCTGTGGATTTATTTAACCCTGTAAGTTAGACAAAGCATGTGACTCTGGTGTGAATATTTGCGCTTCACTTATTATAAATGAAGTTGTAAGTGAATATGGAGTTTTTGTACAGTACTTCAGGTGTTTGTGTCAGTGTGTTGTCCGAGCACAGTAATACACAGCTGTCTCTTCAGTCTTCAGGCTGGTCATGTGCAGATACACCTGCTTCTTGCTGTTGTCTCTGGAGATGGTGAATCTTCCCTGAACAGACTGAGAGTAGTATTTATCGCTACCACTTGGAGCAGAAATGTATGAGATCCACTCAAGGCCTTTTCCTTGAGCCTGTCTAATCCAGGATATACGTGCATCACCATCACTAATCCCAGAGTAGGTACAGGTGAGTTGATGAGATCCTCCAGGTTTAATGACCGCTGGCTCAGACTCGGTTAGTGTCTGACATCCACAACCTGTCAAATATATTTATTCATTTCATATTCCTATACTCACATGAGTGATACACATAAATTAGTGATACACACAAAAATAGGCTGTTACTCACCAGTTATAGTCAATAATGTCAAAATAAAACAGTAAATGATTTGAGACTGCATGGCTGATGAACAATGTAGAACTAATGCAGCTGGAGTCTGTGTTTATACCAAGAAAGCCTCATTTGCATGTCCAGCCCCTAGAGGAGTTATAGACTATAAGAAACATTCTGATATTCAGGTCTAACATGATCAATGCAAGAAATATTTGTGTTACTGTATATAGAAGGAACAATGTCAGTTATTTTAGATTAGTGATCCGAAGGTAAATGTAGATACAGTACAGTTATTCTGTATCCCTGATGCTACACTAACACTGTGGTCCATAATGAGAGTAAATGTGGACTTTGTTGAAACCACAGAACATTTTTGTTAAACTATAATTCACATTTTTTATTTCATGTTTGAAAAACAAATTACAAAATGTATTCATTTAAAACAGAACTATAACTTCCACATTATGTATTGTCCTGTATTGCCTTTTTCACATGCAGGTGTATAATACACTTATAAAATAGAGGTTTATGTTACACATTTATTTGTCTTTGGTTTGTATTACAAACAATTGTAAAGACAATGCGATTGAGCAGTTAACAACAGTAACATTAGAGAGATAACATATAATTCATTTCTGATTTGAGCTTTAGCTGAGCAACAAGCTGATTTTTATGCAGAGCAAATTATACCAGGATGGATTTGCATATACCTTTTAAAGCAATAGAGTCATTTCATAAATATCCACAGGCTGAATTTGAACTCATGTGAATTATTAAATTCCTTCACTTACAGACATAATTTTTAATTATTAACAAACCAAATTTTTGTATTGAACAACTTTTTAGTGATTTTTTTATTTATTTTATTTTTATTCATCTATCCAATGTATCCCAGACAACCTAGGCCATAGGACCAGCGACACATTTGATGGCGTGGCAACCTTTACTGGGCACATGTGCACACATTTACAATCAAAGCCATTTGGTTAAAAAAGTGATATAAAAAAGTTAAAGCATTTACCTTTCCTCATTTCAGAAGGTTTCATGAGGTTTAGTTCAGTAAAAGTGCACTACTGCCCTCTAGAGGTGTATGAAAGTCTATTAATTACATAATAATATAATTTTATGAATAAAGTTCCACAGAAATAGGAAACAGAGATTAAGCCAAACTCTTGAACTATTCATTTTTTAAAAATAAGGTAAAATATAAGTTAGGTATTGAATAGTTGGTGTATGGTGACTTGGGGACATTCTTTTACCCCCATAACTCCCCCCCACCACCCACCACCCACCCAAACACCCACAGACACGCATACTGTACACAAACACAAAGCAATTCTCTATCATATTTCTCTTCAAGTATATGCTTGCGGAATGTAAAAGATTTACCACCACAGCCTTAAAAAAGTAAAGGTCAGTGACATTAGGTTATAATTTATAACTAGAATAAGGGCCTGTTTTAAATGAAAAGCAGTGCACCTAAAAAAAAATTAAAACTGCATCCTGTAAATTCACACTTCTGTTTAAATATCCATTGTTATACTTTGTGTAATTGTTGATGAGTTCTTTTAAAGGAATTACTGCTTAATTACTGCTTAATTACTGCTTGTTTTGTTCATTTATAAAAAAAAAAAATATTGCAGGTATACTTGGTACAATTGATTTTGCTCAGCCAGGTCATGTTATTGTTCAGCCTGGACAGGCTTTGACTATTGGATGTAAAGTGTCTGGATATAGCTTGACTGATAGCAGCTACTGTACAAACTGGATCCGTCATGCTACAGGAAAAGCTATGCAATAGATTGGATCCATTTGTAATAGTGGAGGCACAGGGTACACAGATTCACTGAAAAACAGGTTCAGCGTCACGCGGGACACCTCCAGCAACACAGTGACTCTCCGTGGTCAGAACATGCAGATGCAAGACACAGCAATGTATTACTGCTTAAAATACCTTAACACAGTGATATGTACCACTGGGATGCCTGTACAAAACCCCTCAGATCAGATTTGTGCCTTTTATCATAGTCAGGCTTATTTTGTAACAACAAAAACCACCATGTGTTTATCTTCTGGTCTTTACATTTAACTTTTTCCCCCCCCAATAATATCTACATATTGTAATTGTATAGCATGTTACATGCAAAATATACACTACCGTTCAAAAGTTTTAGATCACTTTCTAACTCCATGATGGTTCCTGATTTTTATTTCTTTCTACATTGTAAAGGAATGCTGAAGGCGACCAAAATGCATTAATCTCCTTTGAACAGTTGATATTGAGATGTTTCTGCTACTTCTGCTCTGTAAAGACTTCATAACGCCTCTAATCTGAGGTGCTGTTAATTGGTCATTTTTCAGGCTGATAACTCTAAATGAACTTCTCGTCTGCTGCAGAGGTAGGTTTTGGAACAATACTGTTCTTGCAGGAACTATAACAGAAAGTCTGACCTCTGTGTCTTAAAATAACAACTAACTGTTGTTTTGCAAGTGATCTAAAACTTTTGAACAGTAGTGTCTGTAATTATTTTTGATACTATACAGTACAGTATGATATAAATGATTATACTTTATGACATATCCAAAATATCATTACTAAAAAAAAGTTAAAAAAAAAACAAAACGAAAATTCATATTTGCTTTTGATTTATAATGTGAGTGCTGAAAGTAAATAGATATTAAATAGTTATTTTAAAATAAATTAATATTGTACAAAAGTTAAATTAACAGAAGTTGGCCAGAACATCTTTGCTGTGTTTTAAACATAATTAAAACTTTAATACTGGCTGGAGTTGCGCACACTCTTGAAGTGTAGTAGTAGTGATTAGTTTTCTTTAGAGTCAAACTTATTATAATACACCTCAGTAAGTGCAAACAGATGATCAAAGGGGAGCTCAATTCAGAACTACATCACGCGTTAGTTTTTTGTATTGACATTTAATTAGAAGTATCACTGTGGGGTCGGCGTGCGCAGTAATACACAGCTGTGTCGTCTGTTTGCAGATTCTGTCCTCTCAGTCACCGTGCTGCTGGAGCCATCCTTAGAAATACTGAACTTGTTTTTTAAAGAATCTTTTTGAGTAACTGATCCACCTCCCCAAATGTGGTTTATCCATTCCAGAGTTTTCCCTGCAGGTTGTCGAATCCAACCTGTGGCGTAGCTGTTATCAGTAACAGAGTATCCGGATACTTTACAGCTGAGGGTTAAAGATTCTCCTGGCTTTAACATCACTGAGGAGACCTGAGTGAGTTCTACTGCACATTCCACATCTGAAAACAAAGACACAATTTCAATCAAACATGTATGTACAGTAGGTTATAACTACAATAATTTACTAGCATCTCACTCTGAGTTCATTAATGAAGAGAAACTCACAGGACGAAGCTGCCAGCAGCAGCAAAAATGGCAGGAACATCGTTTAAGTGAAAGCAGTTCTGAATTCTCCAGAGCCAACAATGCCAGTGACTGAGGCTAATATTTCTCTATATGTAGTTGTAAATTGGGTGGCGGATGAGTAAAAATTTGCATACTCATTTGCATAATGTTATGCTGGTCCATTCGAAGCAGGCTGGTGGTTTCTGTGTTTTACAGGTTTTAATAGTCCAATGGAAATATTTAAAGTGCTTAACTTTTTTATATTTAATAAAGACAAAACCATTACTTTATATTTAGTTCTGTAAATTATTTTATTCAATAAAATTACCCTTAATCAAATTGATTTTATGGGTATAAATGTCTATTTATATAATATCAGAATGTCAGGCACTGGTCTCTCATTGTTTAAGTAGTTAATTCAACTTATCAATTCAATTCAATTGAATTTTATTTGTATATATAGCGCTTTTAACAATTGTTATTGTCGCAAAGCAGCTTTAGACAATCAAAAGAACTATTTAAGTTTGTATGGAATGTGAATGTGTATGAATCAGAATGATCAGATAGTCCCTGGTGAGCAAACCGAGGGCGACAGTGGCAAGGAAAAACTCCCTGAGATGGTAATAGGAAGAAACCTTGAGAGGAACCAGACTCAACAGGGAACCCATCCTCATATGGGTGATAACAGAGAGCAGGAATTGATCTGCATTCATACTGTGTGTTAGTTGGCAGGCAGTTCAGTATAACAGTTGATGTTAATTGATGTTAATATGGAGTCCTAACTATCGAGCAACTGCAGCCAAGTCAAGTCCTCAGAGAAACAGCTGTTAACACCAGTCGAGGCCAGAACCGTCTTCCTGGTAAAACCATCTCCATACACCAGACGCATCCCAAAAGAACACATGGGGCATCCATGCGACTAGATCTCCAACCAGAAGTGGCGCACCAGGATGGGTCAGACAGGTCCCGAGGGCAGAGGGAGTCTGGATCACTGGCAGCTCAGGAACGACATGTGTAGCTCGACAGAGAGAGGGAAGAAAGAGAGGGGGAGAGAGAACAGGAGAGGGGAGAGCAGAAGAGGAGAGATAACGGTTAGATATGATCGCAGTCACATAATGTATAATATGAATATGTAGAGTGCAAGCAGAGACTCTGGCAGGACTAACTATAACAGCATAACTAAAAGGGAGAGCCAGAAGGAAACACAGACATGAGGGGGAACTGAGATGTAAAGCAACCAATCACCTCACCGTCAACAAACCTGAGTGATCAATGAGAGTGAGGAAGACAGCATCTAAACATACCAGTTTACCATAATACTCTATGTCTATGAGTCCCCCAGGTCTGCTCCTTTACCCAACACAAATCTATTTATAAAAATGCTTGGCTAAATAAATAGGTTTTTAGCCTGGACTTAAACACTGAGACTGTGTCTGAGTCCCGAACATTATTTGGAAGACTGTTCCATAACTTTGGGGCTTTGTAAGAAAAAGCTCTAAGCTGTAGTTTTCATAATACTTGGTACTGACAAGCAGTCTGCATCCTTTGATCGAAGTAGGCGTGACAGACCGTAAGACACTAGCAGTTCATTCAGATACTTTGGCGCGAGACCAAAAGTAGTATTTTAAAATTGAGGCGAAATTTCACAGAGAGCCAATGCAGTGTGGATAAGATAGGGGTGATGTGCTCGTACAATGTTTTTCTAGTGAGGACTCTTGCTGCTGCATTCTGGACTAGCTGAAGCTTGTTCATGCATCTAGTTGAACAACCAGACAGTAAGGCATTACAATAGTCCAACCTAGAGATGATAAAAGCATGAACTCATTTTTCTGCATCGTTTAGTGACAATATATTTCTTTCACTGAAAAACACATGATATCTCACACAACAGTGATACACTATACTGCACTTTTTTTTTTTTATTGTAGCAAATTAATGAATTGATAAAACACACAGGAAGCAACCTGACCAGAGATGTAGAAAACATTGTGTGTCATTTGTTCTGGGGTCTCCTCTGTTCTCCAAATTTCACCAAGTAACATCATATATAAAAAAAATAGATAAATAAATAAATAAATAGAATGATATCCAACCCTTGTGCTTGTGTTTTTTTTTCTTTTAATCTCTTCTGTTACAAGCTTTTATGAGATCAGGTTGGCGGATCAGGTTGGATGGACTTCTACAAATAACAAATGTGTATAAATGTTAATAATAGTGAAGTTTTCTATTGGATGTTTATTTAGAATTCATGGAAGGAGTCTCTAGTTTTAGTCAAAGTTAAAGATGTAAAAAAAAAAGAGAAAGTCTTCAGACTGGGAGGCTTTGTGATTTTCTCAGTAAGAGAACTGAGAAACGTATTCTTCACATAAGCTGCAACTTCATGAAAAAGAAAAAAAAAAGAGAGAGGCACATGAAGCCTGTTGATTTAGCTATAATGTAAGTGGTTAATACAATTAGTATATTTTGTTGATTGTTTCATTTAAATACGAGTAAATATAATATAATTGTTCATAAATAAATAAGAGAACAGTGCCTATGGGTAAGACAGAGATTTAGGAGTTACTGTAGTGTGTACAGTTGTACAGGTTACTGGGATAAAACATATGAGGTCAGAAGACTTAAAATATAGACCATGTACAGTACAGCCAGGGCCGCTGCTGGCTAAATGGGTGCTCTAAGCAGAAATTTACTTTTGTGCCCCCTCCCCCAAATATTACGAAAGTAAAAATAAAATAATAAAAAAAAAAACTACTACAGGGGCCAAAATAGAACTTTATTCAAATAAGAGTAAATACGTAAATAAATTGTATCATTTATAAATTACAATTGTAGCTGTACAGCAAAAAATACAAACTAAAATTACACTTTAAATAAAACATTTAAATGTAACAACTGCATTTACCAGGCCTTTGGTGCCTTTTTCAGGCATTTCTATTAAAATTGGTATGTAAACTGGTAATTTTGTATTAGATTATGTATTTTAACACTGTTTTTTAATGCCACCATATGGTCATTATTAATCAATAATCATAATTGCCTCTGTGTTTTACTATAATGCATTTTAAGACATTTTGTTTATTTAGATCTGCTTGTATTCATATCAAGAAAGATGCGTTAGTCGTGAAATTATTACCGACATTAAAACACATTATTAATGTCGACAGAATAAGTTTCACAGTATTATGAACGTACCTGAAAGTGATGCACGGGTTCATCTTGGGGATTTTTTTTTTTTTCTTTCGTTTCTCGGCGCCGGACTGTTGATGTCTCTTTCCAGGACCAGGCATATTGTTCAATTATCATTTTTGGCCAAATAGGCAGCCGTAACAGAGGTGAGGGCGCTTAGCATACTCATGGCCACCAGCTGCTTGAAGTACTGCAGTGCATCTCCTCCTCATGGACTGCCTATTGCGGACAGTCTGAGCACTGAAGGAGGGATTGTGTGTTCCTGGTGTGACTCGGGCAGTTGTTGTGGCCATCCTGTACCTGTCACGCAGGTGTGATATTCGGATGTACCGATCCTGTGCAGGTGTTGTTACACGTGGTCTTCTTTCTGTAATGCCTACTTTCTGTAAGCTGTTAAGGTCTTAACGACCATTCCACAGGTGCATGTTAATTAATTGATTATGGTTAATTGAACATGCATGGAAAACATTGTTTAAACCCTTTACAATGAAGATCTGTAAAGTTATTTGGATTTTTACAACATTATTGTTGAAATACACAGTCCTGAAAAAGGGACGTTTCTTTTTTTGCCGAGTATATATAAAAACGATTTTTTTGAGCAGCTGGGATGGCGCCCCCCTGGGAGTTGGTGCCCTACGCAGACTGCTTACTCTGCGTATACGGAGCGGCGGTACTGTGTACAGCTTTCAAACAAGTGTGATACCATTATAATTACTGCCCTATTCACATATACATTTAGATTGTAGAAGTGCTGTCAGCTTTATTTAAATTGTGTATACCCAAATATTTTATTTGCAGTACAACTACTATATTGCGTAGGCTTACAATATAACTTCAGTATTAAAACAAAGTTAAAAATGCAATCTTTTCATCTCCAAATCACTGTATTACCTGTATACACCCACCTAAAGGATTATTAGGAACACCATACTAATAAGGTGTTTAACCCCTTTCGCCTTCAGAACTGCCTTAATTCTACGTGGCATTAATTCAACAAGGTGCTGAAAGCATTCTTTAGAAAATGTTGGCCCATATTGATAGGATAGCATCTTACAGTTGATGGAGATTTGTGGGATGCACATCCAGGGCACGAAGCTCCCGCTTCATCACATCCCAAAGATGCTCTATTGGGTTGTTGGCCCTGTTGAATATTTATAGAACTACTCTAAGTGTTTAATTTCTCACCAATACAGAAATTCTATTTATTTAATATTTTAGAGACATCTGTCATGCAGGATGTCTTTGTGCTTTTCTTTACCCATAGAAGTCTAAAACAGAAGAATACACAAATAGTGGCATTAAAGGTTTTTTTGTTTGTTTGTTTGTTTTGGCCTTAAATTTTTTTTTTTTACTAAACTCAAACTAGTCAGGAACATGTCAGTCAAAAACAATGTAAACCTTTTGGTTTTTTGACCTTCAATGACTGCTTATGATGTGACACTGCTGATCATGTGACTACACCAAGCATGTGTTTTTGTACTGGTGTCTAAGCAGAAGTATCACTGTGTGTGTCTCTGGCGCAGAAATACACTGCCGTGTCTTCTGTCTTCACGCTGCTCATGTGCAGATACACCTGCATCTTACTGTTGTCTCTGGAGGCGGTGAAGCGGCCATTAACTGCACTCGAGTAAAACTTCCTATCACTATCATACTCAATAGTTGCAACAAATTCCAGTCCTTTTCCAGGAGCCTGTCTGATCCAAGCCATCCAGTAGCTACCAAAGTCAAATCCAGATGCTGTGCAGGTCAGTTTATGAGACTGACCAGGTTTGATGATCACGGGATCAGACTCAATCAGTGTCTGACTGCAACAATCTGTAAAACAAAAATGTACAACCAGTGTTTAAGAAAAAAAAGAAAGAAAAAATTATGTTTAAAAATACGTCTTAAATATTTATACTGACATTGAATGAACATTGTTAGAGCAAAGTAAATCAAGACTCTGTTTAGTCCCATCTTAAAGAATTCAAATGATTTGCTGTAAATGAACACAAACTGCTGGTATGGTGTAAAGCTGAGTGTTCCAGCATAAATGTTTTAAATGCAGGATTTTCTTTGCATGCCACGCCCACTAGGGGCGTGAAAAGTTTTACAGAGCACTAATCAAGAAGAGTACAAGCTTACTCTAATTTTCACACACTCGAGCAATAAGCAGTAATTTTTGTGGTCATTTACTACCATTCCCTAATCCTCCCCCTACATTTCCGCTTAGTGATACCTTCCTGATTCTGCTAGTTTTAAAAACAGTTTTTTTCATTGTCATTTATTTAAGTGCATATGAATAAAAAAATAAAAAATACAACCCAAATTCTATAAAAGTTGGGATGTTTTTTTTTTTTTTTTTTGAATAAAATGAAAGCAAAAAGACTTTGAAATCATACAAGCCAATATTTTATTCACAATTGTAGATGTTTAAATTGAGAAATGTTACAATTTTATGCACAATATGAGCTCATTTTAAATATGTTGCCTTCTACAGGTCTCAAAAGCAACAGTTTGAAGATGTCTGGGCATCGAGGTTATGAGTCTCCGGAGTTTGGTGCTGGAATTTGGTCATATTCCTGCCGGACATAGGTTTTCAGCTGATGAAGAGCTGGTGATTATCTTTGACATATTTTTCGTTTAATGATATGCCAATTGTTTTTTATAGGTGAAAAATCTGGACTGCAGGCAGGTCATTTCAGCACCCGGAAGTCATGCCATTGTGATGCAATATGTTGTTTTGCATTGTCCTGTTAAAATACGTCAAAGCCCTGAAATAGATGTCATCTAAAATGCTTATACTTTCAGCATTCATAGTACCTTTCAAAACATACAAGCTACCCATATTGTACTGTATGCCTTTTGCACCCCCGTCCTATCAGAGATTCTGGCTTTTATACTGAATGCTGATAACATGCTGGAAGGTCTCCCTCTTCTTTAGCCCAGAGGACACTGCATCTGGGATTTCCAACAAGAATGTGAAATTTGGACTTGTAGGACACTTTCAAATAAAAAAAAAAAAGTCTATTTTAAATAAGCCTTGGCCATCAGAACACGACAACGATTCTGGACCATGTTCACATACTGTATGGCTTCCTTTTTGCATGATAGATGTTTAGTTGACATTTGCAGATGGCATGGTAAATTGTGTTTACCGAGAGTGGTTTTTCGAAGTATTCCTGGGCCTATTTTGTAATTTTAATGACACAATCATACCGATAAATAATGGAGTGGCATCTGAGGTCCTTAAGTGCATCCAACAATGGTTTTCGTCCATGTCACTTATGCACAGGAATTTTCCAGTTTCTGAATCTTTTGATCATGTTATGCACTGTAGATGATGAGATTTGCAAAGATTTTCCAATTTGTCATTGAGGAACATTGTTTATAAAGTATTCCACAATATTTTTAAAATAAAGATAAGATTATAAAGAGACTTTATTGTCATTGTAGTGGCACAACACAATTTGTTTGGTAGCTGTCAGAGACCAGCAGCAGTAAGAAATGTAACAATAAACAAAGTAATAGACACAAGATAACTACACTAAATTATAATAAATATAACAAAATATACAATGGAATGTGTGTAACATGGGTCACTGAAAACATTAACACAGTTTTTCACAGATTAGAGAGCCCCTTTCCATCTAAAGATTCTGCCTCACTAAGACATCCTTTTTATAGTTAATCATGTTACAGATCTGATTTCAATTAACTTGGCTGAATCTTGGCTAAACCATCAAAAACGATCATATATTATTCCTGCTTTTTCAGCCCTTAGTTGTCCCCATCTCAACTTTTTTGAGATCTGTAGTGGGCATCAAATTTAAAATGAGCTCACTTAGTGGATAAACTGTAAAATTTCCCAGTTTAAACATTTATGTTTTCTTCATTTACATTTATTTATGAATAAAATATTGGCTCATGGGATTTAAAAGTATTTTATTTCTTTATTCATTTTATTTAAATAAAAAAAAGGCCCAACATTTTTGGAATTCTGGTAGGAGTATAGTCAATAAAACTCATAACATACATTTAATTATTGTTAAATAAATCCCTCCCAGTCATCACACACACACACACACACACAAATAATAAGAAGAAGAAGAAGAAGAAGAAGAAAAAGAAAAAAAAGAAGAAAAAGAAGATTAATTAAAACAATGTCAGGTCTTTTAAATATGAGTTAAATGAGGCTTGAGAAAGATCACAGCAAGTAAAGAGAGAAAAGCTGAATGTGTTGATATACGTATCTTAAGAAGGATTTCTTTACAAAGACTGACCTCTAGAGGTTTAAAAAGCAAGAACAGTTGCCTTAAATTGTATTTATACTACAGTATGCTAGATTGAGATTTTAGTAGACTTGGATTTTGTCAATTTAATAGAAAAATGAGAACTTGCTTAGCCAAGAACCTTTACAATACTATATGATAAGCATCAACAACATATAAGTGCATTGTTACATTAGCCACAATAAAAATAAAATAAAATAAAAACTGTAACTTTACACTTCATTAAATTATACAACCTCTGCCCCCACCTTTACTTAAATACAGCTTGATCACCAAAAGCAAATCCCAAAAGTACAGTCTGAACTTCAACCATGTTGCCAGCTTATTTTCTGGCGCTGCTGTAAACATGGAAAATTACTCATCTGCTTAGATATGCACAAATTCATTAAAAAAAAAAAAAAAAAAAAAAAAAAAGTATAAATTAAAAAATAATTTAAAAAAATAATAGTTAATTACAAGAACTAACTTAAGGACAAAATTTGAAATAAAGACCTAAAATCCCGTATGCAAAGAAAATACCCGTTTAATTCCCCACCAATACAGAAATTCTATTTATTTATTATTTTAGAGACATCTATCATGCAGGATGTCTTTGTGCTTTTCTTTATCCATAGAAGTCTAAAACAAAAGAATACACTTCTTCTGAGAGAAGAGTTTTTTTGTTTGTTTGCTTTTTTGGCCTTGAATTTTTCTCAAACTAGTTAAGTGGTAACATGTTAGTCAAAGACAATGTAAACCTTTTGGTTCTTTGACCTTCATGAATACATTGCTTATGATGTGACACTGCTGATCATGTGACTATACATGTAGCAAGCATGTGTTTTTGTACTGGTGTTTAAACAGAAGTATCACTGTGTGTGTCTGGCGCAGTAATACACTGCCGTGTCTTCTGTCTTCACGCTGCTCATGTGCAGATACACCTGCATCTTACTGTTGTCTCTGGAGGCGGTGAAGCGGCCATTAACTGCACTCGAGTAAAACTTCCTATCACTATCATACTCAATAGTTGCAACAAATTCCAGTCCTTTTCCAGGAGCCTGTCTGATCCAAGCCATCCAAGAGCTACCAAAGTCAAATCCAGATGCTGTGCAGGTCAGTTTATGAGACTGACCAGGTTTGATGATCACGGGATCAGACTCAATCAGTGTCTGACTGCAACAATCTGTAAAACAAAAATATACAACCAGTGTTAAAGAAAAAAAAGGAAAGAAAAAATTATGTTAAAAAAATACGTCTTAAATATTTATACTGACATTGAATGAACATTGTTAGAGCAAAGTAAATCAAGACTCTGTTTAGTCCCATCTTAAAGAATTAAAATGATTTGCTGTAAATGAACACAAACTGCTGGTATGGTGTAAAGCTGAGTGTTCCAGCATAAATGTTTTAAATGCAGGATTTTCTTTGCATGGCCCGCCCACTAGGGGCGTGAAAAGTTTTACAGAGCACTAATCAAAAAGAGTACAAGCTTACTCTAATTTTCACACACTCGAGCAATAAGCAGTAATTTTTGTGGTCATTTACTACCATTCCCTAATCCTCCCCCTACATTTCCGCTTAATGATACTTCCCTGATTCTGCTAGTTTTAAAAACAGTTTTTTTTTCATTGTTATTTATTTAAGTGCATATTAATCCAAAAAAAATAAAAAATAAATACAACCCAAATTCTATAAAAGTTGGGATGTTTTTTTTTTTTTTTTTTTTTTTTTTTAATAAAATGAAAGCAAAAAGACTTTGAAATCATACAAGCCAATATTTTATTTACAATTAAGGATGTTTAAGTTGAGAAATGTTACAATTTTATGCACAATATGAGCTCATTTTAAATATGTTGCCTTCTACAGGTCTCAAAAGCAACAGTTTGAAGATGTCTGGGCATCGAGGTTATGAGTCTCCGGAGTTTGGTGCTGGAATTTGTTCATATTCCTGCCGGACATAGGTTTTCAGCTGATGAAGAGCTGGTGATTATCTTTGACATATTTTTTGTTTAATGATATGCCAAATGTTTTTTATAGGTGAAAAATCTGGACTGCAGGCAGGTCATTTCAGCACCCGGAAGTCATGCCATTGTGATGCAATATGTTGTTTTGCATCGTCCTGTTAAAATACGTCAAAGCCCTAAAATACAGTAGATGTCATCTAAAACCCTATATAGCTTATAAAGGTATATAAACCCTTCTATACCTTTCAGCATTCATAGTGCCTTTTTTCTGCTTTTTCAGCCCTTAGTTGTCCCCATCTCAACTTTTTTGAGATCTGTTGTGGGCATTAAATTTAAAATGAGCTCACTTAGTGGATAAACTGTAAAATTTCCCAGTTTAAACATTTATGTTTTCTTCATTTACGTATATTTATTAATAAAATATTGGCTCATGGGATTTAAAAGTATTTTATTTTTTTATTCATTTTATTAAAAAAAAAAAAAAAACGTCCCAACATTTTTGGAATTCTGGTAGGAGTATAGTCAATAAAATTCATAACATACATTTAATTATTGTTAAATAAATCCCTTCCCACTCATCACACACACACACACACACACACACACACACACACACACACACACACACACACACACAAATAATAATAATAATAATAAGAAGAAGAAGAAGAAGTAAAAGAAGATTAATTAAAACAATGTCAGTTATTTTAAATATGAGTTAAATGAGGCTTGAGAAAGATCACAGCAAGTAAAGAGAGAAAAGCTGAATGTGTTGATATACATATCTTGAGTAGGATTTCTTTACAAAGACTGACCTCTTGAGGTTTAAAAAGCAAGAACTGTTGCCTTAAATTGTATTTATACTACACTATATGCTAGATTGAGATTTTAGTAGACTTGGATTTTGTCAATTTAATAGAAAAATGATAACTTGCTTAGCCAAGAACCTTTACAATGCTATATGATAAGCATCAACAACATATAAGCGCATTGTTATACATTAGCCACAATAAAAACAAAATAAAATAAAAAAACTGAAAAAATGTAATTTTACACTTTATTAAATTTTACAACCTCTGCCTCTTCCCAAATCCCAAAAGTACAGTCTAAACTTCAACCATGTTGCCAGCTTATTTTCTGGCGCTGCTGTAAACATGGAAAATTACTCATCTGCTTAGGTATGCACGAATTTAGTAAAAAAAAAAAAAAAAAAAAAAAAAATATATATAATAAAAATATTAGTTATTAATTACAAGAACTAGCTTTAGGACATAATTTAAAATAAAGACCTAAAGTCCCTTATGCAATATATATATATATATATATATATATATATATATATATATATTTCTATATATATTAACTGTCAATATATTAAATGATTTAGTGTTCTGATCTCCTGGTAAATTGAAAGGCTTTTATAATGTTAATATTCCTCGTTGCTACACTAACTAATACTAAGTAATAATTAACAGAAAAAAATGTACAAATATATTCACAATATACAGAATAATATTGTATTAATATATTACAATATATTGAAAAATACATAATGAATTGCAGCTGTTCATATATTGAGAAATATATTTAAATATTTATCTTAATGTATGTAATTTTATATTCAACAATATACTTCATAATATATTGAATTTGTTTCAATATATTTATTTCTTTATACAATATGCCTATTTGTAAATGTAGTTCAAACAAAATGGACTTTAATCAGAGCACATTCAATTTCAAGTTCAAGTAGGCTTTATTGTCACTTCAACCATATACAGTTAGTACACAGTGAAACGAAACAACGTTTCTCCAGGACCAAGGTGCTACATGCAACATAAACTTACAACATAAATTAACAGAGAAGGTAAACTAGCTAACTAAGAGGTCTAGCTGGCTAGCAGTGACAAGACAGATAGTCCTAACATAAATTACAACATAAATTGTAAAACTAACTAACTAAGGAAGACTATCTACAGGTAGTTTCTTAAACATGCATAAACTTTTAATGATGTTTCAATAGAACAATTATACAATTATAAGTATAAATATAATGGTTTTGTCTACAGTGATATATATAGAGGAGGGCGAGACCAAAACCTACCTCTGCCACAGACGAGAAGTTCATTTAGAGTTATGAGCCTGAAAAATGACCAATTAACAGCACCTCAGATTAGAGACGTTATGAAGTCTTTACAGAGCAGAAGTAGCAGAAACATCTCACCATCAACTGTTCAAAGGAGATTAATGCAATTTTTGGACGCCTTCAGCATTCCTTTACAATGTAGAAAGAAATAAAAATCAGGAACAATCATGGAGTTAGAAAGTGACCCCAAACACACACACACACACACACACACACACACACACACACACACACACACGGTCCATTCATATATTGCAATATATTAATAAATATAAGCACTAGTTAAATATATGGAAATGTATTATTTATTAGATTGCATTATATATATATATATATATATATATATATATATATATATATATATATATATATACTATACAGTAAAATACTGTATATATTACAGTATTTTACAATATATTGCCATATATTTTATTTCCGTAAGGGTGGGTGTGAATAGATGTTGTAAAAAAAAAAAAAAAAAGATTCTTGGGTTTGGTTTCCTGATGAGGGAAAATTTATAGCTCATGTTGTGTACATCTTTATTCAGCACTGGAGTCTGTTTTGTCAGTGTGAGTTTCATGCCCAGTTGTAAACAGCAATGACTTCAACTTTCAGACTCTTAAAAAAAAAATGTGTTCATATTCAGATACAGTATCACTGGTAGGGTGGCACAGTGGCATAGTGGTTAGCACTGTCGCCTTGCATCTCCAGGTTCCGGATTTATATCTCCTGCCTCGGGGTCTGTATGCATGGAGTTTGCATGCACTTGGTGGGTTTCCGCTGGTTCTCCAGTTAACTCCCAAAGTCCAAAGACATGCAGGCTAATGTTAGGCTAATTGCCGTTCCCAAATTTACATTTACATTTAGGCATTTGGCAGACACTATTATCCAGAGCGACTTACATTTTTATCTCATTACACATCTGAGCAGTTGAGGGTTAAGGGCCTTGCTCAAGGGCCCAACAGTGGCAACTTGGTGGTTGTGGGGTTTGAACCTGGGATCTTCCGAACCGTAGTCCAATACCTTAACCACTGAGCTACCCCTGTAGCCCTCCAGTGCCTGTAGTGTGTGAATGAGCATGTGAGTGTGTGTATGTGTGTGCCCTGAGATAGATTGGCACCCTGTCCAGGGTGAACCCTACATCGTGCCCAAGTCTCCTGGAATAGGCTTACTGTACGTGACCTTCCACAACCCTGTATACAGGATAACGCGGTATAGATGATGAGTTTGTGAGTGTATCACGGGTAATCATATAAAGGAAAGTCATAAAATTCAGAATTAGTTTACAAGTTTCCTTAGTTCTAATACACTTACAATGATATTTCAAGCCCAATTTGTGATTGTATCATGCATGTGTTTGGCATTGACATTCAGAAAGAATTTCATTGTGTGAAAAACATTGACATTGTGTGTCTGGCTGACTACTGCAGTAATACACATCTGTGTCTTCTGTCCGCAGATTTCGTCCTCTCAGAGTCACCGTGCTGCTGGAGCAGTCTTTAAAAAGTCTTTTAAAAAGTCTTTAAAAAAACTTGTTTTTTAGAGAATGTTTTTGCGTACTTAATTCTCTAACCCAAATGTAGTTTATCCGTTCCAGATTTATCCCTGCAGGTTGATTTATAAAAGCTGTATACAGAGTAGCAACATCTTGATATGCATTTTTTTTTTCCACAGTATGTGCTTTTTAGGTTCACTGGGGATCTGGTAACTTGAGAAGTGTTGTGACGTGGAAACACCTAATGGGAAAATATTCGAGTAGACAAATAGTCTTATGCTACTTCTTATTGTATTCAATCAATTTATCATGAAGTGTTTGGATTAAGTTTCACTTATTTATTTATTTGTATTTTTTAAAGAAAAAATGCATTATTTTGTGAAGCAATAGCATAATTTGTTATAATACTTTTTAAAAATAGTCTTTATACGTGGAAATAAGTATTGATGATCTTTACAGCCCTCATTGTTTGTGTGTTAGTAAAAATGCACTCATTAATTAACAAAGATTAAACTATGTATGGATTAATTATTAATGTAAATATGTTGTGTTGAGTAGCATTTCATTCAAACATAGGGAAAAAAGTTAAATGGAGTAGTACTGTGCATTCCAATGTATTATTATTATTATTATTATTATTATTATTATTATTATTATTTAAAGCTATTCACTTTTGTATAAATGCTTGAGCTTCACTTTAAAGTTTTTGTACATCACTGCAGTTGATTGTGTTACTGTGAGTCCACCGAGCACAATAATACACAGCTGTATCTTCAGTTTTTAGGCTGGTCATGTGCAGATACCCCTGTTTCTTGCTGTTGTCTCTGGAGATGGTGAATCTTCCCTGAACAGACTGAGAGTAGTACTTCTTGCTACCACTTGGAGCAGAAATGCTTGAGATCCACTCAAGACCTTTTCCTTGAGCCTGTCTAATCCAAGCTATAGCTGCATCATCATCACTAATCCCAGAGTAGGTACAGGTGAGTTGATGAGATCCCCCAGGTTTAATGACCGCTGGCTCAGACTCGGTTAGTGTCTGACATCCACAACCTGTCAAATACATTTAATCATTTTACAGTCTTACATAATTACACTATTTACATAACTGATACACACTTAAATAAGCTATTACTTACGGGTTATGGTCATTAATGCCAAAATAAAACAGTAAGCTATTTGTGGGTTCATGGCTAATCCTATAAAAGTGTACATAATGCATCTGACCTCGGTGCTTATAAAGGAAAAGTAAGAGGCTCATTTGCATGTACAGCCCATAAAGGAGTTATAGACTACAAGAAACATTTTGATATACAGTATATAGCTACAAAAAATTAATCAATATGAGTTATTGTACAATAGGCAGCATGGAGTTAAACTGAGTAATGCAGTAGTCCTCATATTATTATTATTATTATTATTATTATTATTTTATTAATAATTTTTTACATGCATTTAATATCCTACAGACTTGAATTGATTTGCCTTGATGGAAGGGGAGTGATGTGGGTATGTAATTTTGCTTTGTTTTATGACCTTAAATATAAAACATATATTTATTTAGATACATTAAATAAACTCATTACATATTTGAAATAGAACATGATTTCGTATTGCTGTAATTTAATTAGAGTAATTTAGGAAACTGGAATATGAAGCTCATTCAAACTGGTTTAATAAAATATGCCATTCATTTGTATTACAAACAATTGTTAAGACACTGTGACTGAGCTGCTCTATAACCATAGTAAGAGAAAGATTATATTTATTATTTGCACCAGTATGACAAAAGTAATTCCTCTCTCAATAAAATGCTGTGTGAAAAATATGTGTTTGGACAATTACAAGTACTTGCTGGAACATCTTCTGTAAAGGTGTACTGGTTCTTTACAGACAAATATTGCTTAATTTGAACCAGCATTCATCTCACCCATCCATTCCAGAGCTTTGCTTGGTTTCTCTGCTATATGCAGTGCTAAGTCATGTTAAAGCCACTTATTTTACAAAAGATCGTTTTTTTACAAAACCATCAAAAACAATTATATATTATTATAATATTAAAATATTAGAACATATACCTTGTGCTAACATGGGTATAAAATGCACTGCTGAATGACTCCATAGTCCCATGATCAAATTCTATAATGGTTGGAAGTTCTGTAATTTAGTTGGATGCTATGAGTGTTATCAACAAGCTAACCTTTATACAGAGCAAATAATAATTGGAAGGATTTGCATAGACTTCCAATAAACAAGTAAAGCCGGGTCTATAATATGAGCATCCACAGACTTTGCATGTGCCAAGAATGAGAGTGATGTCACTGTTTACAGTTTTTCATTTTGGACAGGGTTTGTAATCATTCATGTATGTTCAAGTAACATTTAAAGTCCTTATGATCTAGTAACTTTCTTCAAAGATGGTTGTTAAACATGTTTACAGTAATAAATCAATAAATGCACTATGCTGTTTCAAATCACAACTGAATATGTTTTCATTCACCGCTTCTTAATGTAAATGTTCACATTTGCTTTAAGTCAGTGTCTACATATTTGTAATTTACACATATTAAATATTTACATAAGCTAACATAAATAATATCTTGTGTGTATTACTGCTGTTGTTATGTTTTGCTCCTTGTTTTAACAGATTATACATTTCTTTTTTCATTCCAAACATTGTTTTCTTTAAAAGTAAGTTCGTTTTCTTTCAACAAAAGTAAGCTGCTGCCCCCTATATGTCTAATAGGAATTTACACTTTTTTTTCTCTTCCTGTATTTCGCACTGAGCTGAAACACTAACATCCACTTTACCCTCTATTGCAGAAAAGCATTAGAATGGACACAGAGCATTTATGATGGATTAACAAAACGAACAAGCGTGTTTTTGTGCAGGGCTGCAGTAAGTTGGTGCTGTGTATCTGACTCGTGTCCTCAGTCTGACTGGTTTGTCAAAGTAAACTGCACTGCTGGACGTGTCCTGGCTGAAACTGAACTTGTTCCGCATTTTCTTTAAGAATGTTCACAGTTATCCATGATATTTCAGTGCTTTCCCAGAATGTTGCTGTATCCAGCTAATACAATAGCTTGACACTGAGATCTTACTAGAGGTGAAAAATTACTCCAGATTTCACAATCACAGAGGCTGGCTGTGTGAGCTCCACAGCACCAACACCACCTGTGAATAACAATAATAAAACATCATCAAATGTCTAGAAATAATTTTCTTAACCAGCTATTCAATCTAAACTCATTCAGCGAAGATAAGAACTTGCGGAATGCATATGTTACCAGATCATCATTGTTTGGGGTAAAACGTAAATTAAACATTGTTCTCACTACACACACTGACACACAATTATTACAAAAAAAAATAGTGGAAGGATTGCATAAATCATATCTATAGTCAACTAAATAGAACGTAACTTTATTTTTTGGCAATGCTAAATTCCCAAAAATGAATTTACTGTAAAACAAAACAGTCTTGTAGCAGGTGCTGTGGTCAGAGTGTGTAGTGCAGTAGTTCCAGCTGCATGGTTCACAGGGAGATGCTCATTCTTGAAAGATACACTTTCTCTACATTTTACTGTGAGATTTATATAATGAACACTTTAAATAAATTAATTAAATAATGTGACTGCTGATATGTTAAAGTATGTAAGGAAAATGTATGTACTGTAGGAAATACATTATTTGGGATAAAAAGATTGTGTGATCAAACTAATACAAATATTTTCTAATCTAGTCAGAAATCTGGTGTGTATTGGACTGGGATGCTTAATTGTTAAAGTATGGTAAGGGTATTAGAATTTCACTTTATTTTCATCCTACTACTGTATGTTTTAAAGTTATTATTCCTCAACCTGTAAGAATATACAGTAGTGTGTTTAAAAACAAACAAAAAAAAAAGCATACTGTTGGATACATTATGTATTATTTCTGACTTTACTGATTAAACAGTTTTACAGATTAAACTGATTAAACAGTTTTGTCTCCTTCTTTTCCTCATGATTCTCCTCTTTATCCTTCCTTTTTTCTTACTTTTTGTCCTTCAGAGGTCCTGCACTGATTTCTTTTTTGTTTACTACCAGCAGGTATTTTTGTGCAATTCTTAAAAAAATAATAAAAAAAAATAGTTAACTTAGCAAGTTAAATCTTCATTCCAATGAATGACTGTAAATTTACTAAGGTGTTTATTAGTTGCATTGAGAGAATGTTCATTACATGTCTGAGAGTTTATGTAAGGGGAATCCACTGTTCTGTATCACTGTGTGTATTTTGCGCAGTAATACACAGCTGTGTCTTCAGTTTGCAGATTCTGTCCTCGAATTGTTATTGTGTTAGTAGAAGTGTCTCTGGAGATGCTGAACTTATTTTTTAGTTTGTCACTGTAATATAAACTCCCACCACTTTCAATGTATCCAATCCACTCCAGAGCTTTTCCTGCAGGTTGTCGGATCCAAACTGTATGCCCGCTTGTAACTGAATATGAAACCTTACAGGGGATGGAGAGACTCTGGCCTGGCTGGACTGTCATGGCAGCAGGCTGAGTCAGTTCATAACTGTGGACATCTGTGAAGGAAAATTAACAGTTATATCTCACACAATATACAGTATGCTGCACATTTATTATTATTCTTGTAATAAATTAAATAATTTAATAAAACACTTACTGGAAGCAGCTGCCAGAAGGAGCAGTAGAGATGTAGAGAACATGACGTGTGTTGTTTGTACTGAGGCCTTCACTGTTCCCAAGGTTTAATAGTGAAAATAATGTCACATAAATACTGTAGAGTGATATCCAGGTTTGTATTTACATATCTGTTGAGAATGGGAGGAGTTATTATTTAATATGGGTGTATGCATTTCTGTGGGGTCCCCCCCCCCTTTTTTTTACTGTATCAGCAACCTCTGTATCAACTTTTGTTATTCATATATCAATTACACTTGAACATATGGAGAAACTCAGCAAATAATCAGATATTAAATTTAGCATAATAATTATTAGATGCAAGCTTCTCTGTATTATTTTCTAGTAAACTAAGTTTGATGTTTTTCCCCCAAAATTAAATGATGGTCACAACATCATATGCATAACTAATTCAACCAATACACTTTAATGTTAAAATTTCTGGCTTTGTCACACAAGTTTCATATCCATCCTTCTACTTCTGTGATTGTATTGAAGCTGTTGACCTTATGATGCACATTTATAGCTTCTACTTTTCTGTCAATACACTATTTAGAAATAAAAAATTTATCACTCAAAAGACGGAAGTTGGCTAACTGTTACATGTACTAAAATGTAATATGTGTTTAGTACATAGTAATTTCAGGTTTCCACGATAAACATGAATAAACTATGTTGTATTTGCATGCAATTCAACAATTTAACATGTATTAGATTTAATCATGTTGAGAAAAACCAAAGAGATCTTGTCACTATAAAAACGGAAATATTAAAGCAAACATCGCGAGAAGATATCGCAAGATGCGAACACAGTTTATTGAGAAGACAAACGTTTGGCGGGCGTGTGGAAAAGGTAAGCAGGAATTAATTCCCTTCTTTCTAAATAGAAACGAAATACTGAACATAAATGTCACCTGCTGTTTAGCGATGTTTAGTCACGTTATTTTGGTTTAAGCTACTGTATTTCTTGTATTTTTAATTACACTGAAAAATACCGACGGTTATATGCGCGTGCTTAATCTGCGGTTCGGTTCTGGTTTCAGTCTGTTATGAGTTGTGAAGCGAGAGGAACAAAGTATAAATATTGTTCATTTGCTAATTAAAGTATCATTAATATTAATTGAATATCTATCTCTGTATTTTTTCACAGCAGTTTGTGAGTGAAAGTGTCCTGTCTGCATCTGACAAGAGTTTCCTGACCAACCGGATCTAACGGTCATATTTAAAAGTCATAACGGACAGTTATAAAGTACAAAACGTTTCTGTTGGTGTTTAATATTTTTTTTTCTAGGATTAATACTTATTTGTTGTGTTTTATGTTTTATACATCTTTTCAAATTGAGACCCCATTTGTAAGTTGCTGCTGGTGTAAAACAGGGTTTTTATTAAATATAAAATAAATATCTCCGTTTTATCCCGTTTGTCTTATGCTTCCTTCCTTCACAGAATTCTGTTGACCAGGGCTTGAAATTTAAATTTACTTGAGTTGGATCAACTAGATTTACAACAGAAAAATTTGTTGTACCAAACCTATTCATTTATGTTAACAGTATTAAATTATTTTGGACCTAGCTGTAATAAATAAGTTAATTGAACCTAATAAAATTTATTTGACTGATTATTTTTTTATTAAAATTACATTAAACATTTGAATAATGTAAGCACTAAGAAATTGTTAGAATTTTCAATGATAATGGAGTATCATAGACATAATTCAATTACATTACAATTGCACAATCGATTGCTTTTACAGTAAATGATAAAGAGTATGTTAAGTCAACATGATTCTTTCACACAAGTTTAACATGAATGAAATACTTTGGTTTAGCAGGCAAAAATTGTGTAATTTGGCACATTTTGATGACATTACAATTAAGTAAATTCAAAGGATTATTTTTTTCAGTGTGTCATTCCCTGGAAATCTAAAAAAAATTAAATAAAAAGAATTTACACAATTACTATATAAGCAATGAACATAAGGATTTGTACTATTTCTTTAATAATTTTTAAACAGTGAGGGTTATGCAGCCTGGTTTGATAATATACAGATACATATTACATTTGCAATGTGTTCATGATCTGTGGTGATTAGAGTTTATGTTTTTTTTTTTTTTTTTTTTTTTTTTTTATTTAGGGGAAACATGCTCTTATATTTATTACACTCTCTCAGTTATTTAAACATTAATTTGTTGAATAAATCTTGTGTAAATAAAGAAATAGCGCCCCTTAGAGGCCTTAAAGGTAAAACAGAAGCATAATGTTTATACATTTTCTTAAATGGGTGCTGGTGAAATATTCAGCATACATTTCATATATCAATTAAGGGTTTAATTATTTTTCAATGTATTTTCAAATAGTTTATAATAACATATGAGTAAAAAAATAATTATTATTTCAGATTATATATTAATGTCTTGTCTGTGATGTCCGAAATCCTTTTTTTTTTCTGTCTATAAACTTATTTTGACTTGACAGATACTGTAAATATAGCCTAAAATATATATTGATTATTTTGGTCATACTCAAATATATACGATTGATATACTACTATTAAGTAGGGGGGTGGATCTATCATGTTTTGGGGTTGTGTTGCAGCCAGTTGCACAGGAAATATTGCATGGATGGAGAGAAGAATGGATTCCACTGAATACCAGCAAAATCTAAAAGCAAACACCATCTGTAAAGAAGCTGAAAAGAGGATGGCTTCTACAACAGTACAATGATCCTAAATAAACCTCGAAATTCACTATGGAATACCTCAAAAGACGCAACCTGAAGGTTTTGGAATGGCCATGAGAGTCCTCTGATTTAAACATTATTGAAAATTTGTGGGAAGATCTTAAAAGAGCTGTGCATGGAAGATGAACAAAAAAGATTACAGAACTAGAAGCCTTTAGCAAGGAAGAATGAGAGAAAATCTCAAGAACAAGAATTGAAAGACTTTTAGCTGGCTATTAAAAGCATTTGAAAGCTGTGATATCTGCCAGAGGAGGTGTCACTGATTATGTAGGGTGCCTAAACTTTTGCACATTGCCACAATAATGTTTTTATTCTTTTTACCTTACGTTTAATTTATGACATAAAAAGTAACTATGCACGAAATCTGTTATTTATCAAGGGTGCCTAAACTTTTGCATAAGACTGTACATTCCCCATATTGTGATGCTACGGTACGTGTGTTTAATAATTACTGATTAAAGGCTGCAAGAGTTCTGTTAATGTTATTATTATGTTTTCCTCTTTGGTTCTTTTTTTCGGAATTTTACTTTAAGAGACAGTCTCAGTGTTTATTTTCACATAAACATATAATAAAACTTGTTTAGTGCCTAGCCATGTTTGTCCATGGAATATGCTGTACTTCAAATTACTTTAAAGAAAGGGTCTAGAAATAGATTTGTTATGCTGTAGCACCACCAGCAGATCTTGTGAAAACGGCATGTACCTGTATGTTAAAAGCACTTCAATCTTTAAACAAAACTCTGAGAAGATTTTATACAGATGATTAACAAATCATTTTCAACATTTTTCAAACATTGACCAATGTCATTGGCCTAACCCTAACACTGGTTCTTCACCAAAATTTTGCATTTAATTATAATACAGCATAACGGAATACTCCAATTTAATTGAAAATATGTCTATTATTTGTACTGAGTACAGCAGAGTAAGTTATAGCCTAATTGTAACACAAAAACAATTCCGTAAATGCTATTATTTATCATCTTATTTGGTCCTCAGCAGGCTGAGTCAGTTCCTAGCTGAGGACATCTGTGGAGAAAAACACATGATATCTCACACAATATACAGTATGCTGCACATTTTAGCAAACAAATGAATGAAAGTATTTGCATATCCGATGATGAATAATTTCTTTAAAGAGGAGATTCATACTGTAAAGCCTACTGGCTCAGATACACTTTTTGTATTTGACTGTGACATTTTCTAAAAAAATAAATTAGATATTTTTTGCACAATATAAACAATGGCCATTGAAGACTCAATAGTTCTAAAATGATGAAGCGCAGATATTTCACGCAGCAACACCCAATACACTGTTTACTGGCCTTTTGTACGACCCACTCACAACTGATGCAGTTGATACTTTTCTCACAACTTCTTTAAATGAATAAATAAATAAATAAATTCAACTACATTTTATATTACACATTATATGTGTACATTATTTATCATGCTTTCATAGCGTCTAAAAGGGTAAGGTGGCATTCAACAAATGGTACTTTTTTCTAAATTATATGTTTTAATTATAAACATTGGGTGCATACAGTGGTGTGAAAAACTATTTGCCCCCTTCCTGATTTCTTATTCTTTTGCATGTTTGTCACACTTAAATGTTTCTGCTTATCAAAAACCGTTAACTATTAGTCAAAGATAACATAATTGAACACAAAATGCAGTTTTTAAATGAAGGTTTTTATTATTTAGGGAGTAAAAAAATCCAAACCTACATGGCCCTGTGTGAATAAGTGATTGCCCCCCTTTTAAAAAATAACTTAACTGTGGTTTATCACACCTGAGTTCAATTTCTGTAGTCCTTCCCAGGAGTGGCCGGCCGACCAAAAAAAGAGCGCAGAGACAACTCATCCAAGAGGCCACAAAAGACCCCAGGACAACATCTAAAGAACTGCAGGCCTCACTTGCCTCAATTAAGGTCAGTGTTCATGACTCCACCATAAGAAAGAGACTGGGCAAAAATGGCCTGCATGGCAGATTTCCAAGGCGCAAACCACTTTTAAGTAAAAAGAACACTAAGGCTCGTCTTAATTTTGCTAAAAAACATCTCAATGATTGCCAAGACTTTTGGGAAAATACCTTGTGGACCGACGAGACAAAAGTTAAACTTTTTGGAAGGTGCGTGTCCCGTTACATCTGACGTAAAAGTAACACAGCATTTCAGAAAAAGAACACCATACCAACAGTAAAATATGGGGGTGGTAGTGTGATGGTCTGGGGTTGTTTTGCTGCTTCAGGACCTGGAAGGCTTGCTGTGATAGATGGAACCATGAATTCTGTCTACCAAAAAATCCTGAAGGAGAATGTTTTTTGGAATTGCTTTGTTCTGTAACAAAGGCCTCTGCCCAAGTCTGGTCATAAATTCCCTGCCTGTCAGTTGCAGGTAATCTTGGTTAATCAACCTCAAGAATTCTGGATAACTAAAGTCTCGCGCATGGCTACTCTTCGTGTCTGCCCTCTGCTGGTCGCCGTCGGTGTAGCACCTTTTGGGAGCTAAAAAAAAAATCGGCAACGCTTCATAAAACATGTGCTGTTAATTATTTATAATTATTTATCAAATGTAACACCATTTTTTTATGCCTGGTCACAAGTCACTTCAGGTCAACAATGCCACAAGTGAGGCTGTCCTGTTGTTCTCTCCATTGAGCACTAAGTCAGAAAATCAGTGGATATGGAGTTAGTAATAACTAAGTTTTCTGAAGCCAAAGCTTGCAAGATCAGATTTTAGTATTTTGACCTACACTATTCACCCCTACCATGCACACAATAAGGCTAATTACTTAAAATATAGTTTAAAATTACTATTATTTATCAATATTCATGTTAAGTCAATAAAAAACAGAGAAAGAATAAAATCTGGATAAATACAATGCCAGAAGAGGAGAAGAGAAGGAAAGACAAAAAATCAACATTTGAGGAGGAGAGAACAAAAAGACAAAAGAAGAAAGAAAGAGAGAGAGAAAGAGTGAGCTCAGAATAAAAATTAAATCAATAAAGGAGAAGTATGTAAAGAAAAAAAACATCCAAAAAAACATACAAAAAGAAGAGGAAAGAAAATGTGCCAGAAGAGAAGCAATACATGTTCTGTGAAGATAAGACAAAAGAATCGAGAAAGAATACCATTTATATTATTATTTTTTAATCAAAACTAATGGTTGTCCTTTTTCAATGACGCAATCTGTTAAATCTTCATTCCAGTGAATGACAGGTAAAAGTTTGAATCAGATGTTGCATTCAGAGAATTTTATTACATGCCACCAATCTTTAAAAGAAATTCGCTGTTCTGTATCACTGTGGGTCTGTCACTATGGCAGCAATGTATTTTAATGAGATCAGTTCAGGCAATTTTGTGCTATTAAAAGTTTTGGAGAGCAGGCCAAGGTACATATAAAACGCAACACAAATGGCAGATCAGTACTCTGTCCGTTCTTATAGTTTCTTAGTTATTTTAACTTGTTGGGTAAATATATAAGTATAGAAAAAATGGCAAAAAATGGAGTGGAAAATAAACATTTAGGTAATCTGTCTGTAAAACTAAATAATAATAATAATAATAATAATAATAATAATAATAATAATAATAATAATAATAATTTTTCATGTATAGATTATTTAGAATCTTTTAATTTTGTCTATAATTGCTTAACATTTATCCATATATAAAGTGTGATGGACTTTACAAATCATTCAATTCAATTCAATTCAATTTTTATTTGTATAGCGCTTTTAGCAATTTTCATTGCCGCAAAGCAGCTTTACACAGTCAAAAGAATTATTTAGGTTTGTATGAAATGTGAATTTGTATGAATCAAAATGGTCAGTTTGTCCCTGGTGAGCAAGCCGAGGGCGACAGTGGCAAGGAAAAACTCCCTGAGATGGTAATAGGAAGAAACCTTGAGAGGAACCAGACTCAACAGGGAACCCATCCTCATTTGGGTGAAACAGAAAGCAGTAGATGATCTGCATTATTACAGTGTGTAGGGTGGGAGGCAGTTCAGCTATAATAGCTGATGTTAATTGATGTTAATATGGAGTCCAGGTAGTTATTGAAGACCCAGGTAGACTTGTAAGAAGTTCCAGTCATGAACTATCGAACTGTCAAGTCCCCAGAGAAACAGTTGCCAACCCCAGTCAAGGCCAGAACCATTTTCTAGATAGAGAGAATCATTCCCAGACACCAGACGCATCCCAGAGAGACACACGGGGCATCCATGTGACGAGATCTTCAGCCAGAAGCGGGGCACCAGGATGGGTCAGACAGGTCCGGAGGGCAGAGGGAGTCTGGATCACTGGCAGCTCAGGAACGACATGTGTAGCTCGACAGAGAGAGAGAGAGAAAGAGTGAAAGGGGGGACAGGAGGAGAGAGGAAAAAGAAAGAGGGGGGGAAGAGAAGAAGAGGAGAGATGGCAAGTTAGGTATGGTCACAGTCACACAATGTATAATGTGAATGTATATTAACTGTAGAGTGCAAGCAGAGACTCCGGCAGAACTAACTATGACAGCATAACTAAAAGGGAGAGCCAGAAGGAAACACAAACATGAGGGCTTCCTGACATGTAAAGCAAACAATCACCTCACCGTCAGCAAACCTGAGTGATCAATGAGAGTGAGGAAGACAGCATCCAAACATACCAGTTCACCATAATACTCTACGTCCATGAGTCCCCCCGATCTGCTCCTTTACCTATGGCAAATCTATTTATAAAAATGCTTGGCTAAATAAATAGGTTTTTAGCCTGGACTTAAACACTGAGACTGTGTCTGAGTCCCGAACACTATTTGGAAGACTATTCCATAACTTTGGGGCTTTGTAAGAAAAAGCTCTGCCCCCAGCTGTATTTTTCATAATACGCGGTACTGACAAGCAGCCTGCATCCTTTGATCGAAGTAGGCGTGGCGGATTGTAAGACACTAGCAGTTCGCTCAGGTACTGCGGGGCTGTTCTGTATCATAACTTTTCACACAATACAAACATTGCACATACTGTATGTGAGGTTTGTTTTTTGTACCGTCATCCCCCTGAGGTGTACAGCTATGTGTTTTTAGACAGCTATGTGTGGACAATAATAAACAGCTGTGTCTTCTGGCACCAGGCTTCTAATATCTAAGTAAAGCACATTGTTGCTCGTGTCTCTGGAGATGCTGAAACGAGTTTTTAAGGAAGCTCCAAAGTCTATGCTTCCACCACCCCATATGACCCCAATCCAATGTAAGCCTTTTCCAGTAGGTTGTCTGGTCCAGCCTGTACCATAGCTACTGAGGGCATAGCCAGAAATCTAACAGGACAACTTTACTGAGGCTCCAGGGGGTTTAACCTGCAAGAGATGACGTCAGACTGATACCATGAACATCTGAGAAAAGGAGTGCGATAAAAAATACAACACTTAAAGACACTTCACTTAAATTTTAAACTGTATTATAGGGAATATAAAAATGGAAGTATGTGTGGAGATAAGTGTTTACTCACAGGACACAGAGGATATCATATATCTGTCTGAAGTTGGGGAAATTTCTATACAGTATGGGTTATGTTTTTAATTATAGTTATTGTGGAAGTCTTTTATAGTACAGTATTTATTCAAACATTTCATTCATTAAAAGTTTGAAATCAAGTTCTCAAGAAACGACTGTTTATGCAGTAAGAAAAAAGAATAAATGAAACAGAAAGCTGAAATTAATGCATGTTGTTTGTATATATCCCCCTGGGATGCAGCGTCCTGTTTGTGTTTCTGCAGTTTGTTGTGATAGTGTGTGTCATACACAGTTACTGTATACAGTTGTTGTATAGCACTTCACAAACATTAAATAAAAAAGTGTATAAATTTTATGGTAAGGTTTTCTATTAACTATTTATAGATATTTATAAAGATAAAGGTTTAATACAATTTTCAGAAAGTCTTCAGAGTTGGAGGCTTTCCATTGTATCAGCAACATCAGCTGCAACTTTATGAAAAAGGATAAAGTGAGGGAGGCAGGTAAAGGCTGTTGATTCTGCTATAATGTAGGTGATTGTACTTGTAACTGTAAAGCATAAACGAAAATATCTAAAACAGAATCATAAATGCCCAGTTGTGGAGTGAAAATAAGATAAAATATAAGATATATCTTTATTCATCCCATAGTGGGGAAATTTCTAATGCCCGCAAATTTTCTGCAAGAATTTTCTGCAAAAATATCTGCAAGCCTTGTTTGGTGTGTTTTAAAAGGAGGAAGTGCTTGTGTAAGTTTTTGTACAGCTCTGAAGTCTGTTGTGTCAGTGTGTCTCGTGCACAGTAATAAACAGCCGTGTCTTCAGCTTTCAGACTCTTCACTTCTAGGTACAGCATGTTTTTATTGCTGTCTTTAGTGATGGAGAACTGGCCCTGCAGAGACTGAGCGAATCCAGTGCCTGTGCCACCATCAATGTATCCGATCCACTCCAGTCCTTGCCCTGGTTTCTGACGAACCCAGCTCATCCAGTAGCTCATTGAGAATCCGGAGACAGTACAGGACAGAGTTACTGACTCTCCAGGTCTCTTCACCACGGGAGCAGAGGAGGTCAGGGACTGTCCATAAGAATCTGTAAAATAAGTATTTAATGTTATGTTTAACAGAACAGAATTATTATTTTTACTAATTTGCATCACATAAAAAATCTGAAACTTACATGGCATTAATAGAAACAAAACACAATATTTTAAAATCATCCTTTTCTGAGTTCAGCTTCACCAAGATTTACAGTGTATGTGAGTGTTAACTATCACAGAGCTCACTGCAAACTACTTCAGCCATGAACATGCTGTTTATACCTGACTCTATTTGAATAGGGAGTGTCTACTATGGATGTATTAAATACATAACCACAGGCTGTGTGTACAGTAGATGATTTGATGATTATAAGGTCCTATGTAAACCCACATAACACAATGTTTTACTATCAGAAATGTTTTCATGTAGAACCATGTTTTTTTTTGAAAGCAGGGAAGGTTTAATTATGCAATCATTGCTACAGTATTTTGTAAAAAAAAAAAAAAAAAAAAAAAACATATTTAATTGTAGCATAAAAAAATGTGGTAAAGAATTGTAGAACACTGTATCAATACAAAAATCTAGAGCATTTTCATAAAAGTTAATTGTATTATACAGTATGTTTCCTTAGGTATAATATACTGGGTAATTCATGCATATGTTTTTGTATTGACATTTACAAAGAATCATCACTCTGTGAGTGTGTGTGTGTGTGTGCGTGTGTGTGTGTGTGTGTGTGTGGTAGTTTTAGCAATATACTGTACAGCAGTGTCTTCAATCATACAATTCAATCTGGATGTAATGATTTTTTTTTTTTTAGATTTTAAATCTTTCTATGAGAAAGGGATAAAGTAGGATTGCATGTATATAATTCTGATGTATTGTATTTTAAATAGCTATGTATCTGGAGTAAATCTAAGTAAAGAAAAGGCAAATGATCATAAATAATGAAAATCTTGGAAATGTATCTCAAAATGATTGAGATATTTGCCTGATAATGAGTAATACTGAATGAGTCTCATGAGGAGTTGGATGGATTTATTTTATTTTTGTGCTTCCTTCTGCATTTTTAAATTTACATATAGCAAACTATGAGAACAGATTGTGTTAAATAAATAATGTTAAATAATGCTGAATAATTCAGGCATTCACTTGATAAATATTTTTAGTTTATGTTGATTGTCAGTTAATTATTCTGTAAAATAATAAATGTTTGTATACATTAGTTAATTGTTTAGAAATTTTTTAGAAAGCATTATTTTGTTATTATACTGTAAAATATGTATATTGCTTTACTGAATACATCACAGCACTTGCTAGATAGCAGCACTGTCCTTATGCATGTTAGTTATTATATACTGTTCAGGAAACAGTGACCCTGAACATGCATGCAGGAGAATTCAACTTTAAAAAATACAGTATTGGTAGAGACCTTAGCTGAGAAATGGATCTTGTCCCTTAGTCAATCACTTCAGCCAGTACTGTAGCTGTGGTACCAGCTGATTCATTTCATTACTGGTCCTGGTGCATGTTGTACCCATTTAGTTTAGGAATTTGTGGTTGAGTATCCAGTGATCTTACAATAGTGCTGATTGACTTTGTTAAAGTTTATGACTTTGATGTAAATCTCAGGATAACATGCTGTCATATTTATTATGCTCTCTCAGTCTTTTAAATCTCAACATGCCGGTTAACTAAAGAGTGTGAATATAGAAAAAGTGCAGCTCACAGGCCTTAAAGCTCATAAGGAAAGATATTTTCCCTCCAATTCTAATGTGGGTGCAGGTGAAATGGTGCAGCTTTTTCTGCCTATGACATCTCACGGTTAAGAAACCAGAAATATATTTCAAACAGTGTAGAAACATTTATATGTACTTTGTATAAAACCACTAGGATTTGTTCCTGCAAAATTATGTAGTGTCATGGGCCACTATGTATTTTTATCTCTTGGTGCACAAAATTGGCACCTCTTTCTTTTGCCTTCTCCTTCTTTGGTTGTCGTGGATGTTGCTGCTGTTGCAGCAACAATCATGCCTTTGCCCAGTTCTTCAAGGAACAGTCTCCTCTTGTAGTTTTTTTCCCTCCTTCCAGCATGAATTGATCTTCCTCCAAACCACAAAGCCATTATACTGTAGGCTGATAATATTGAAAAGTCTCTGACTAAAAATTTAAAACAGGACTTGATGTCTCCCACACTGGATATGGCATATTGCGTTGGCCCTGGGGTCTTCCTGATGACATTTTCACTTGGAAGCTGACCTCTTCTCTCAGGTGGGGACGACATCCAGGTAAACTTAATGTCATGACTGGACATTCATGAACACTATGAACACATTCATGCACACTTTCACGTACACATTTATATTTTCATTTCTGGACCATTGCACAAGACACTTTAATAAGACACTTTAATATGACACTTTTTATGCATTTTGCACACCCCCAGTCATTTTTTTACTTAATTTTTACTTCATTATTTTTCTTTATTTACACAAAACTTTAAAATGTTTATAAATTTCAATTTTTTCTTCTATATTTTCTATATTTTGCTATATTGTGAATGTGCTTATTTGTAGAGTATATTTTAATTTTTTTAATTTATTTTCTATATTTTTTTTCACTCACATTTATTTCTTATCTGTAAGCTTTTATTTTTTAAGGTCACTGGCCGTCGTATAAGCATTTCACTGCATATCGTACTGTGTATGACTGTGTATGTGACAAATAAAATTTGAATGTGAAATTTGAACTTTTAATTTCTTCTTTGGCCGAAAAGAAACCCCAACTTCAACTGGTCAGCAGTGTTGGGTGTAACGCGTTACAAAGTTGGATTACTTTTTTGATGTAAGGAGTAATTTAACATGTTAGGTCCACAGTTATTTAGTTACATTTTCAAAAATGTAATCCGTTATTCAGACAATTTATGTAATCCGTACACCTAGGATATTACAACACCCTTCTGCTGTAAGGGACCACTTCCTGTTTAGACAGGGATTTAAATTAGTATTTGGAGGGTGGTGGAACTCTGACAGTGATAAGTGATAGAGACACCAGTGATTCCCAATCCATTAGTCTGTGTGTGTGAAAGTTTTCCTACAAGCCCCACTCTGTTATTCCTGCTGTTATACCCCTATCTCACCTACAGTATGCAGTTTGACTACGCGAAAGATAGAAACCTAATCACGGCGCCTAAACTCTCGGTGAATCATAGTGAACCGTACTTATGGCCACCGCGCAAAAAAGAAGGTGAGATAGGGGTATTAGTAGTTAACAGATTATGGGCCAAACTTTGCTAAGTGATGATGGTAGAATAATTATAAAGGTCTTTTATCAGTAAGTAACACTGTAATGTAATTGATTATTTTTGAAAGACAGTCATTTTGTAATGTAATTAGTTACTTTATAAAGTAACGTCGCCCAACACTACTCATCAGTATCAGAGTCTTTCTCCTCTGGGCTATACTCTGTGTCATTCTCAACCTCTAGTACTTCCTCCTTTAACCCTCATCACTCTCAACCTGGCTTCTCTCCTCCTGATCACTCTCTCTGTCAAATATGAATTCCAGAGCTTTACATGCAGTATGTCTCTTGGCCATCGTGCTGCCACAGACTGAATTGTAAGACCTCAAAAAAGATTTCTGTTTTAGAGCTGCGTGAAATTTGGTATGATTGGAACAATGAAGCAATTTTGTTTTTAAACAGTTGTGGTTCCCGCGGGGTAAAAATTATGTTGTCGATAGGTTCCGGTGAGGGCTGACATCAAAGCCAAAAAGTGGCATAAAGTGTGTGTGTGTGTGTGTGTGTGTGTGTGTGTGTGTGTGTGTGTGTGTGTGTGCGTCGTGCATGTGTGTGTGTCTGCTCAAAGACACCTTCATGCTGAGGTGTGGGAAAGGAGTGTTGAAATGTGCTTGAACTCTATTTTATACACCGGGAACACCATAAGTGTATAAAAGTTCCATAAAATACACAATTTTTTATAAAAACCTCATAATATGCAGAGGTAATTAACTGCACTTTTTTAGAGAAGAAACATGTAAATCGGTCAGATTTGACCAGAATGCAGAATGAGGGTTAAAATATATTTGTTGAGCTCTAGCGCCACCTGCAGATCCTAAGAAAATGGCATGTATATTGAATGCATTCTTCTCTGTAAACACAACTCTATGGGGATTTTGTACAGCTGAGTAACATGTTTGTGCCACTGTGCAATCCTGCACAGTAATATACAGCAGAGTCATGTACAGTCAAGCCAGTCAGCTGCAGGTACACCATGTTGTTGGAGTTGTCTCTGGTAATTTCCAAACGTCCCTCAATGTGTTTGGCGTATACTGTTTTACTGGCATCATACCAGATAAGCCCAATCCATTCCAGTGCTTTTCCAGCTTCTTGTCTGATCCAGTGCATGCCATAACTACCAAAATTAAACCCAGATCCTTTACAGGAAAGACTCAGTGTTTCTCCAGGCTTTTTCAACACTGACCCAGTTGGAATAGACTCAAGACTTTGACACTGAATACCTGCAACATAAAAGGAAAAACAATAGTATATTAAATAAATGCCAGTTTTTAAATATATATGATATTCAGTTTGAAAACTCAGTGTGTGTATGTGTGTGTGCCCTGTGATTGATTGGCACCCTGTCCACGGTGTACCCTGCCTCATGCAGTAGAGAAGATACTAGAGTGAGAGTGAGAGTTTGAAAACTCACTGATGATGCTGATTAGTAGCAGGAATAAGGAGGGTTGAATCTTCATGGTGAGTGTTGATGAGACTCGACTGCTCTACTCAGTTCATCTGCACATAAATACTGCATGGACACACAGCACTCGGGATTTGCATTATGACATCATGACGGAACAAATTTGTAAGTCATGATAATGTGAAAACAGAAGTGAATACTCAAACTTAATAGGTGAAAAGGTAAAACGCTTCCATGCCACGTGGCATTTGAAGACATAAAATATAATAAAAATTTTTTTAATAAAAGTTTGTTTTTAGTGGAAGTATTATACTGTACACTCATGGTGTTCCCGGTCAAAAATGACCAGTTATTGGAAATTAATGGTTAAGACTACAATTAGTGTTTAAAACAGAACTCAAGCACATTTCTACACTCCTTTCCCACACCTAAACATGCAGGTGTCGCATGCACGTGTCTATCGTCCTATTTCTATCGTTTCTATAGTTTCTAACCTAATTTTATGAATTACTAAAGATAATATTGCATTAAATAGGCTATGACAAATGTATGATAATGTCTTGTCGCTATGCAATGCATACTCTCCCCTTATATAAGTGATAATCAAGAATAAAAATGAAATTTTTCGCAAAGAAACTTAAAGATGGAGACGCAAGAGGTTAAAGGTGAATGCCCGGAGTCGCAACAAACTGAAACTGCTATGCAGGCAGCAGCCCAAGAAGTACTTTTACCAAAACGTGGGGGTACGTCAGTGATTTGGTTGCATTTTGGCTTCAAGAGCTCTGACACGAAGCAGAAGACAGTCATGTGCAAACTCTGCCAAAAGACTGTTTCCGCGCCTGACGCTAACACAACAAACCTCTTTTACCACTTGAAGAAGGTCCACGAAAAAGAATAAGAGTTAATAAGCCTAAAATTAAAGAGTCTTTCTTAAAAAGCACACCGTAAGAAAAAATGTCCCAGCGCCATAAAGAAATCACATGTGCCATCTTGCATTACATTTGTAAAGGCATGACCCCTGTGTATGCATTTAAGAAGATATATGATTTTTCCATATCGCCCAGCACTACACACACACACACACAATTTGTATGCCCGTTTTTGGCTACCCCAGGGCCAATGTGATATGCAATATCCTGAATGAATGACATCAAGTCCTGTTTTTAACTTTTCATCACAAACCTTTCAATATCATGTTTGGAGACTGCATTACTTCTGTACTATAGATAAGTTTTCCCTGTGTACATTTAAGTTTTCGTGTTCAATAAATACATCATACCGGTCAGTTTAGACTGGTAACACAAAATGTTATTAAATTTAACTGGTTTCAAAAAATTAATTTGGTAATCAGTGAAGTACTTTGTGATCAATATTACAATAGGTTTCATCTTAGTGTTTGTTATAGTCAAAATAATATCTATCTAAATAGATAGATTTTTTTTTATTTTCTCTAAAAAAACGAGCAGTATACTGTACACAACAAAACTTGTAAGGTTTAAAAAGTTTAAAAAAAGATCTAATACAGCATTAGGTAATAGGTAAAGCATTGAGCTAAATATATTAAGTATTATTAAATATATTATTTAAAATAGGAGTATTAACAATGGTTTAGTGGTCATTAAATAATTTATTTTTATTAACAACTGAGTTTAAAATTAATACAAACAATTATGATCATATTAATTTTTGTGTAAAAAGAAAACGTTTTCAATTAAATCATTATTATTTGTTTTGAGAACTTATCCAAAGTTTAACAGAGAACATCACCTCACATAAATTGAATTATTTGCGAATTGTAAGACCTCAAAAAAGATTTCTATTTTAGAGCTGCGTGAAATTTGGTATGATTGGAACAATGAAGCAATTTTGTTTTTAAACAGTTGTGGTTCCCACGGAGTAAAAATTATGTTGTCGATAGGTTCCCGTGAGGGCTGACATCAAAGCCAAAAAGTGGCATAAAGTGTGTGTGTGTGTGTGTGTGTGTGTCTGCTCAAAGACACCTTCATGCTGAGGTGTGGGAAAGGAGTGTTGAAATGTGCTTGAACTCTATTTTATACACCGGGAACACCATAAGTGTATAAAAGTTCCATAAAATACACAATTTTTTATAAAAACCTCATGACATGCGGAGGTAATTAACTGCACTTTTTTAGAGAAGAAATATGTAAATCGTTTAAATTTGACCAGGTCACAGCATGAGGGTTAAAATATATTTGTTATGTTCTAGCGCCACCTGCAGATCCTAAGAAAATCGCATGTATATTGAATGCATTCTTCTCTGTAAACACAACTCTATGGGGATTTTGTACAGCTGAGTAACATGTTTGTACCACTGTGGTTTCCTGCACAGTAATATACAGCAGAGTCGTGTACAGTCAAGCCAGTCAGCTGCAGGTACACCATGTTGTTGGAGTTGTCTCTGGTAATTTCCAAACGTCCCTCAATGTGTTTGGCGTATACTGTTTTACTGGCATCATACCAGATAAGCCCAATCCATTCCAGTGCTTTTCCAGCTTCTTGTCTGATCCAGTGCATGCCATAACTACCAAAATTAAACCCAGATCCTTTACAGGAAAGACTCAGTGTTTCTCCAGGCTTTTTCAACACTGACCCAGTTGGAATAGACTCAAGACTTTGACACTGAATACCTGCAACATAAAAGGAAAAACAATAGTATATTAAATAAATGCCAGTTTTTAAATATATATGATATTCAGTTTAAAAACTCAGTGTGTGCATGTGTGTGTGCCCTGTGATTGATTGGCACCCTGTCCACGGTGTACCCTGCCTCATGCAGTATAGAAGATACTTGAGTGAGAGTGAGAGTTTGAAAACTCACTGATGATGCTGATTAGTAGCAGGAATAAGGAGAGTTGAATCTTCATGGTGAGTGTTGATGAGACTTGACTGCTCTACTCAGTTCATCAGCACATAAATACTGCATGGACACACAGCACTCTGGATTTGCATTATGACATCATGATGGAACAAATTTGTAAGTCATGATAATGTGAAAACAGAAGTGAATACTCAAACTTAATAGGTGAAAAGGTGAAACGCTTCCATGCCACATGGCATCTGAAGACATAAAATAAATATAATTTTTTTTTATAAAAGTTTGTGTTTAGTGGAAGTTTTATACACTCATGGTGTTCCCGGTCAAAAATGACCAGTCATTGGAAATTAATGGTTAAGACTACAATTGGTGTTTAAAACAGAACTCAAGCACATTTCTACACTGCTTTCCCACACCTAAACGTGAGAAAAGTGTCTATCGTCCTATTTCTATCATTTCTATAGTTTCTAACCTAATTTTATGAATTACTAAAGATAATATTGCATTAAACAGGCTATGACAAATGTATGATAATGTCTTGTCGCTATGCAATGCATACTCTCCCCTTATATAAGTGATAATCAAGAATAAAAATGAACTTTTTCGCAAAGAAACTCCGTCTTGTGGTTTTGCGACATGACGCTTTATGTTGTTGCGACATGCTTTACGACATGCTTTCCGCTAGTTAACTCGTGAGTGCTTAAAGATGGAGACACAAGAGGTTAAAGATGAATGCCCGGAGTCGCAACAAACTGAAACTGCTATGCAGGCAGCAGCCCAAGAAGTACTTTTACCGAAACGTGGGGGTACGTCAGTGATTTGGTTGCATTTTGGCTTCAAGAGCTCTGACACGGAGCAGAAGACAGTCATGTGCAAACTCTGCCAAAAGACTGTTTCCGTGCCTGACGCTAATACAACAAACCTTTTTTACCACTTGAAGAAGGTCCACGAAAAAGAATACGAGTTAATAAGCCTAAAATTCAAGAGTCTTTCATAAAAAGCACACCGTATGAAAAAACGTCCCAGCGCCATAAAGAAATCACATGTGCCATCTTGCATTACATTTGTAAAGGCATGACCCCTGTGTATGCAGTTAAGAAGAGTAGCTTCCGAGACCTCGTCAAAGTTTTCGGAGAATAACTGAAAACGTACTTTATTGTGGGTGGTATATCGTGATATATATCGTTATCGTGATATAAAATAATCCATATCGTGATATATGATTTTTCCATATCGCCCAGCACTACACACACACATACACAATTCTTATTCCCCTTTTTGGCTACCCCAGGGCCAATGCGATATGCGATATCCTGAATGAATGACATCAAGTCCTGTTTTTAACTTTTCATCACAAACCTTTCAATATCATCTTTGTGTTGGCCTATAATGGCTTTGTGGTTTGGAAGGAGATCAATCAAAAAGGAGGGCAAAAACTGCTAGAGGAGACTGTTTGGAGACTGCATTACTTCTGTAATATAGTTAAGTTTTCCCTGTGTACATTTGGGTTTTCGTGTTCAATAAATACATCATACTGGTCAGTTTAGACTGGTAACACAAAATGTTATTAAATTTAACTGGGTTAAAAAAAAATTATTTAGTAATCAGTGAAGTACTTTGTGATCAATATTACAATAGGTTTCATCTTAGTGTTTGTTATAGTCAAAATAATATCTATCTAAATAGATAGATTTTTATTTTATTTTCCCTAAACAAATCGAGCAGTATGAGTTTAGGTAAATAAGGCTTGCAGGACATACTGTACACAACAAAACTTGCAAGGTTTAAAAAGTTGAAAATAAGATCTAATACAGCATTAGGTAATAGGTAAAGCATTGAGCAAAATGTATTAAGTACTATTAAATATATTATTTAAAATAAGAGTATTAACAATGGTTTAGTGGTCATTAAATCATTTATTTTTATTAACAACTGAGTTTAAAATTAATACAAACAATTATGATCATATTAATTTTTGTGTAAGAAGGAAACGCTTTCAATTAAATCATTATTATTTGTTTTGAGAACTTATCCAAAGTTTAACAGAGAACATCATCTCACATAAATTGAATTATTTCCTTCTCTGGTAATTGTATTTGCATATTTTTGATGATACAGTAGGAGGAGTTAGTATTTAAAACATATTTAAAGCAGATAAGACATTATTGTTATCAATGATTCGTGGCTTTTTACAAAGGAAAGGAAAAGCCTTGTTCTTGGCACAAACCTCCCTTATATTAGATTAGAAACCCCAATCACAACAACACAAAATATTTGGATTTTATTTTTGAAGTTATACATATGTCTTCCCATAATGCTTAAACTATAATTAAAAGAAAATTGTGAAGAAAGAAAACAACATAAAGCGTTGTTAAGCCTTTCTTCTGCTGACTAACAAACAGATAAATCATGTAATAGGCATGTTATACAAGGAATAAAACAGTGTGATGCAATATAAAATTATTTAAGTAAATGTATCTGGTTTTACTCTACTAAGAAATTACTTACATAAAATAGCTAATACTTACACTAGGTAATTTATCAACAATGACACAAAATTTGATTAAGCAGTATTTAAATTACACATAATGTGGATTTATTTTGTGTGTGCGCGCGTGTGTGTGTGCGTGTGCGTGTGTGTGTTATTGGGCTATAATTATACAAGCCTTTTGCCAAATTATTATTTTTTTTTGTTTCATAATAATATTGCAGAAAAAGCATGAGACTTTAAAATCCATGTGCTGATCCTTATGGCACCGTCTCAGTCAGTATCAACTCGCTGGGTGGATGTTGTGTAGATAGAGAATGAGCGCCCCTTATAGGCCATAAAGCATTATTAAAACACTTTTCTATTTAAGGCTAAATTCTGTACAGAATATCCAGTACAAGTTATGAGTTTTTACAGATCATATTGGCGTGTTTAATACACACATGCTTCACAATCAGCAACATGACAAGATGTTTCCCATAGCGTTTTCACGCAGCATCCCGCCTTTTTAGGGAACAGGGTTACCCAAATTATTCATTCTACAGCCCGAAAAAATAAATACGTAAAAATAATTACAAAATATAAAGTAAAAATAAAACAAATTAACCTGCATTTTACCTTTGAAAAAAGTACAAATAAAGCCAGACAAAAAATGTTTGTGCTGTGCGTGCGTGTGTGTGTGTGTGTGTGTGTGTGTGTGCGCGCCACCCTCTCCCCCTTCTCGTCTTCGCAGTAACACTTCCTTCTCTCTTATTTGTGCGGGATGACACACACACTTACGGAAACACTGCCTCATCGGGGAAATTAACAAGAAACATCTCCACATGCAACTCGACTGCATGCACACACTAACGGATTCACTACTGTAAAGTACATATAAAACTAAATAACCTGCACTTTACCTTTGAAAAGAATTGCGACAGAGCAGTGTGTGTGTGTGTGTGTGTGTGTGTGTGTGTGTGAGAGAGAGAGAGAGCTGGAGGGGTGTGTGCAAGAAGTAAAGAAGAGGAAGAGTGTGTGAAGGTGAAAGGAGGAGGGATGTGTCTGAGAGTGCACGGTGTCCAATGACGTGCACACAGACATAATGGCATGCTGACACAGAGAGAGAGAAAATGGATTTTTGACCTCTCTATTGAGACTTTCTTTTGCTTTACGTGCACACACACGTGTGTTATGATAAACAGTACATGCTCTGTACACATACACAAATACAAACACAAAATGAAAGATGCTTTACACGCACACACATGGGCATGGATGTTGGTTATACCGGTGAGAGACCAAGCAAGGGAAACAATTACCCACAATTCCGCAGCACAAGAGAGAGAAAAACCATTGGCTCAGTTGTGATCACATGATGCTCGGCGTCAAAACATAAAGCGCATGCGTGATACATGATACTTAAAATCAAGTACTCGTAAACCAAGACTTCGTTTTTCAACTCAAAATTTATTACAAATCTTTGCTCATCTTGCAGAACACTCGCAAACTGCTTTACTCGCAATCAGAGGTTCCACTGTATTTAAAACAGATTGTAAGCAGACAAGACTTTATGAAAGATTTTATGAAGGATATATGTTTTTTAATGGAGAAAACCCAACCATTTTGACCATTCGGAGCCATGTTTAACATTTTATGTCTGCCCATAATTCTGAAACTTTAATGAACATAATATTGTGTTTTACAGATTACAATAGCCACAAACATAAGGAATTATTAGAGCTTTTCTTACTGCCTATTAACAAATAAATTAATTGTGTAATATGCCTATTATACAATGATTAACACACTTATGTATGTGAATAATGTATTATGAACTTAATTAAACAGAAGTTTCTCTTTTTTAAAATGTTATGAAATTGTTTACATAAAAAAAACCTATAGTACACTGTAAAAAAACAAGCTGTCTCAACGTAAAAAAAGTTTTTTTAAGTTTCTTTTAGAAGAATTTGCTGGATAAACAAAATATTTCACATTGGTGTTTAGTTACACAAATTCTAATTTAAATATTTAAGTCAGCTAAAGTAGTATTGGTTGTGGGCTCAATTAATTATATTTTTCTTTCTCTTTCTTTTCTTCTGCTCAAAAATGTAAGTTGTCTCCTATTTTAGCACATTAATATAGTTGGTTTGATTGACTGTTTTTCTATAAAAACAAGCTAGCCTAACAATACCCCAACAATAAAAAATAAAAATACAACATTATTAAAAAAAAATCTTTGTTCTTTGAAAACTAGTCAAAGTTAAAACAATGATCTGCATAAAACAAGGTAATACATATTTTGCTTAAAGAACAATAAAATATCTGGATAACACAAGATGCTTATCTATAAACTGAAGCTAAACTAACACAGACATTTTTGTGTCCCTTAACTTACTGAGTACTTAAGCGCTGCTACTTCTTAACTGTTAAACACTTCAGGTTTTTCTCCAACTTTTGTTAGCTTAGTGATTGCGCAGCCGTGTGTGCTGGGGTGGAGCAGGACACTGCTGCTGGGCGAAAGTCAAGGAAAAGTAGGGGGAAAAGATGGATATAGTTATAAATGATTGACTAACTGTTGTATAGTTGTATAGTTTTTCAAGAACACAATTTTATCTGCTGTCTCATCAAATACCAAGGTACCAAGTTGGGCCAACAAGGCAAAATTAATTATTCAAAATTTATCTGGTTGGATTTTTTTTTTTACAGCGTACTCTAATGTTTGTGGGTAATTCATCAACATTGACACTAATACAAAATTTTTGTATTTCTAAAATTTTTTATGGGCTCTGTATTACATCTCTGTTTTTAACCAAATAAAAAAAAGGGAGGTGACTGACATGCAATGTTTTCAATTTAAGAATTTAATTATAGGAATCTTATCCTCTTTTATTTACCCAAAGATTGAATTAATTCATTTCTAAATAAATAATTTAATACAAAATAAAATGCAAAACATTTCCTTACTCCACACACGCACATGCAAAATAATTCAACTGTGTATTCCACTTTGTAAATCATAGTGCTCAGGTAAGAAATGGCTACTTGGTGAATCTCTACAGCCAGTACTGGAACTGTGGTACCAGCTTTTCCATTCCAGCAACTGACCTGATGCATATTGTACCCATTTAGTACATGTTTTTTTTTTTTTTTTTTTTTTTTTGCTGAGTACCCAGTGATCTTACAGTACATCAGTGCTGTAGATAGGGATTGCAGCTTTGATATAAGTCCCAGAAGAACATGTTCTCATAGCGAGTTTACCTACCTATCAAACTCAACATGATAGGTAGGTAAAGATTGTGGCTAGAGAAATAGCGACCCTAACAGATATTAAATCTCATAGGAAAGAATAATGTTCATACATTTATAATGTAGGTGCTGGTGAATTGGTAAAAATCTTTTTGCATTTGACCCCTCAGTTTTAAGAAACCAGAAATAGATTTTAAAGAATGTGGAAATGTTAATGTGTACTTTGTCTGGGCTAGGACTTGTTCTTTCAAAATCATTTCATATAACGAGCCAGTTTATCCAACACAGAGGTAAAACTGTCAGTCTGTCTGAAGCTATGTAAAACGTTTTGCTAAGTGTGATAATTTTAAGGACAACTTTAATGTCTATTTCTTTGATATAATACTTCAAGTGCATGTCTTTTGGCTGAAATGGATTATCTTACATTATTTCCCATTAAAAAATACTTTTCACAATATAAAAGTTTAGCCTTGAGAACTTACCTATGGGATAAATTAAATTTGTACTGTATGCTGAGGTACAACTAATGAATTGTTATTAATAATTTACAGATAAATAGAAAATTTACAGTGGTGAGGGTACATTCGGGTGTCAAGAGTGTCAGGGCAGCAATGGCAAATAGTTTTATTGCTCATAGGTTAGTTAGGATCACCCTTTTAAACAACTTGGTTTAAGAGACACATAGAGTTCAGGATCAGCTTCAGGGTCTATCAGAGTTAACGCTAAAGTTTTTCTACATCCTTGCCATCTGTTTGTGTCACTGTGTCTTTGGGCACAGTAATACACAGCTGTGTCTTCTACAGTCAGGCCAGATACCTTGAAGTATGAAATTCCTTTACTGTTATCTTTTGTTATTTTAATTCTTCCTTCAAGGCTTTTGCTGTAGTATGTCTCTCCACTTGCAGTATTAATGCGCCCGATCCACTGTAAGGGCTTTCCATGTGCCTGTCGTATCCAACTCATACCATAACTTCCAAAATCATACCCTACAGCCTTACAAGAGAGGCTGAGAGTTCCACCAGGATTACTCAGTACTGCATTACTAGGAATAGACTCCAAACTCTGGCCTTTCAGAGAGGGTATAAACAAATTAAAACATTGGTATTAAAACAGTACAATTAATTAAAATATAAAAAATTAACAAGAACTCACTTAAGACACACAGACTGATTAGTAGCAGGAGGAAGGAGGGTGGGATCTTCATGGTGAGTGTTGATGAAACTCGACTGCTCCACTCAGCTCAGATGCATATAAATACTGCATGGGCACATATTTGCATCATTACATCATACTCATGGAGAAAAGTGGAAAATGTGATTTTCATCAACATAGAGTTACTAATTCCATGATGTTACGGAAGATAATGCTGTAACAGCTAAAGGCATCTTATATTAACTTAATTTGAAAAGGAGACTTAATGTAATGATATGGAGTACCCATCAACCCTCATCATACCATAGTGTAATAATGTGGATTATTTAGATTAGTTTTTTTTATTTAGTTTTCAGAGCATAAACTAAAATTAATTAAACCTAAAAACAGTCCATGACTCCAATACAAGCTACATCCTTTGATGTTTGAATTCCAAGCTAAAAAAAAAATGCTTTGTTTTTGTAATATATTATAGTATATATAAATATATAATACTATACTTTATGTTTGCTTCACTGGTCTTATAAGAAAAGTCACAGTGCCATTAAAAGGTTTCCAACAGTGGAATTTAAATATGAAATCTATTTAAATATTGGAGTTTTGTTTCCTGCCATCACACACACACACACACACACACACAGACACACACACAGACACACACACAACCACACACACAACCACACACACACACAGGTGCATCTCAATAAATTAAAAAAGCTCTCAAAAAGTTTATTTAATTCAGTAATTCAGTTAAAAAACTGAAGCTCATACTGAAGATCCATTGTCCAGACTGATATATTTCAAGTAATTATTTCCTTCAATTTTGATGAATATGGCTTACAGCTATAAAAAAAAACTAAATTTGTAAAATTTGAATATTACTCAAGACCAAAAAATTACTACTAAAAAGTATGAACATGCACAGCACTCAATACTTGGCCTACCTTTGCATAAATTACTGCATCAACTGCGCCATCATACGGCGCCTCATTAATACCTGTCGCACTGTGACTTTGTCACATATAACATTGTACATCAATGTCTGCACTGCAATTAACCCCATTTCTATTTTTTATTGTAATTTATATTTATTATATTTATATCCTTTTTATATATATAGTTTTTGTTCATCATTGCACAAGTAACTCTGGTCAGTTCTCACATTACCCTGTGTATACTGACTGTATACTGACTGTAAGATATACAGTGTGGAGTCTATAACCTGTCTTACTGTTACTGTCTCTATTGCTGTTGGATATCTGGGATTTCCTTCGGGATCAATAAAGTATCTATCTATCTATCTATCTATCTATCTATCTATCTATCTATCTATCTATCTATCTATCTATCTATCTTTATTCTTTGTCTTGAATTGTCCCTATCAGTTTATTTGCACAGAGTCAGACTTCTGCAGTTACTCTGGTGTCACTCGCTGAACCCATGCTGTTTCACTGCTTCCTAAATTTGTTTCTGCTGCTGTAATGAATTTTTCCACAGACTGAACATTACCGAGCTCAGGGGCGGGAAACCCATCGCTCTCGCGTGTGAATGAAAGAGCGCTGGCTTTGCTTTGAATATAGTGTTTACGGCAGAGGAGTAATTTTAACACATTACACCCTTTATTGTGCAACTGGCAACCCGGCCTGTTAGTTAAGAGGGCTGCGTTCCGATCGGTAAGTAGTTTCTGAGAAGTAGACTGCACAGGGCGCAGGAAGCACACTTTAAAGTAGACTGCGGCACGGACAGCAGCAATCGGCTCTCCACTGCTCTGCCTGTGATATCCCGGATGTAAAGACCTGAATTTTAGCGACTCGAATTTTATTACCTGAATTTTGTTACCTGAACTTTTGCAACCTGAATTTTATTACCTGAATTTTGTCGACCTGAATTTGTAAGATTGAAAAATAATGAAGATTGTATTTTTAACACTTAAAAATATTTTGAACTGCAATTTAGTAACTTGAATATTTTTGCATTGAATTTTAAATGCTTGGATTACATTTTCACTTGAAATATACAACCACAATAAATTGCAGTGGCAAAAATTTTCAAACATTGTAAATGCTCTAAGGATTTTTTTTAATTCAGATCAAATTGCAATGCAGAAAAATTCAAACATATTTATTGCAACACATTTTTTTCAGTTCATGTAATTCAACCTGCTATTTTGCTTTGAGGAATTTTGGCACTAATATACTTCCATATTATTTCCTTATTAACATTTGTCCCCTTGTCTCAGGATTCTTTCTATTTTGCTTGTCTTAAATTTCTCTTATGCCCTGGTTTATCCACTTTCTTGCCATTTTTTTGTTCAGTGTCTTTTTTTATATATACTCAGCAAAAAAAGAAACGTCCTCTGACTTTCAACTGTTTTTACTTTCAGTAAACTTAATGTGTAAATATTTGTATGAACACTAAAAGAGTCAACACCATAAGACATAAACTAAAAATGTTTCCCAATGTGTCCCTGAATGAAGGGAGGCTCAAAATCAAAAGTACCAGTCAGTATCTGGTGTGGCCACCAGCTGCTTGAAGTACTGCAGTGCATCTCCTCCTCATGGACTGCCTATTGTGGACAGTCTGAGCACTGATGGAGGGATTGTGTGTTCCTGGTGTGACTCGGGCAGTTGTTGTGGCCATCCTGTACCTGTCACGCAGGTGTGATATTCGGATGTACCGATCCTGTGCAGGTGTTGTTACACGTGGTCTTCCACTGCAAGGATGATCAGCTGTCCTTCCCGTCCTGTCTCACAGTGCGGACATGGCAATTTATTGCCCTAGCCACATCAGCAGTCCTCATGCCTCCCTGCAGCATGCCTAGTGCACGTTCACGCAGATGAGCAGGGACCCTGGGCATCTTTCTTTGGGTGTTTTTCACCGTCGGTAGACAAGTCTCTTTAGTGTCCTGCGTTTTTAGAACTGTGACCTTAAATGCCTACTTTCTGTAAGGTGCATGTTAATTAATTGATTATGGTTAATTGAACATGCATGGAAAACATTGTTTAAACCCTTTACAATAAAGATCTGTAAAGTTATTATTATTGTTGAAATACACAGTCCTGAAAAAGGGACGTTTCTTTTTTTGCTGAGTATATATATATATATATATATATATATATATATATATATATTTTTTTTTTTTTTTTTTTTTTTTTGACATACTGTACTGATCACTCTTCTGCAGTGGAGCAACAGGGCGCTAATAAAAGGTGACGGCTCTCCATGTCATTGAATCTGGAGATCTCTGTGGAACTGAGTTCTCCCACACAAACTCTTTCATTTTGTGAGACTGTCTCCCTCTGCTGGCTGTCAGGAGCTGTATTTTTAATATTTGGAACACAAAGTTTCCCGGTGATCAGTGAACACAAATGTTACAGTATATCCTTTTAGAAACTGGCACTTATCAAATAATTCAGATCATCTTATAGAAACATTGTAAACACAAAAGGTTCCATCAGTCTCTCTCAGGTGGGATATGCTGAAAAAGAAAGAAACAAGTAATGTATGTCTTGTCCTTCTTTGTGTAAACTAAAAGTACAGTGGAACCTTGGATTGCAAGTAACGCGGTTTGCGAGTGTTCCACAAGACAAGCGAAGATTTTTAATAAATTTTGACTTGGAAAACGAACAAGTCTTGGTTTACGAGTACCGAGTATCATGTATCACGCATGCGCTCCTTGTTTTGACGCGGAGTTGTTTTTCGTCACGTTATCACAACTGAGCCAACGTTTTTTCTCTTTCTTGCGCTGCGGAATTGTGAGTAATCATCTCCCCTACTGGGTCTTAGTGCGCATCTCTTACTGGTATAATCAACATCCGTGCATGTGTACTGTTTACTATAACACTGTGACCACGTGTGTGGGTGTAAAGCACATTTAATTTTGTGTTTGTATGCGTGTGTGTACAGCGTGCGTGTACTGTTTATTATAACACGTGTGCGTGTAAAGCAAAAGAAAGTCTCGTTAGAGAGGTTAAAGATCCATTTTTTCTCTCTCTGTTTTTGCAAGCACTTTGTGTCTGTGTGCACGCGTCATTGGACACCATGCCCCTTCACACACTCTCCTCCTCCTCTCGCCTTCACACACACACCCCACCTCCTCTAGCCTTCACACACACACACACACACACACACACACACACATACTCTATCTCTCTAATGGAAACACTGCTCTGTCATGGTTCTTTTTAAAGGTAAAGTGCGGGTTAATTTGTTTTATTTTTTCTTTACAGCAATGATTCCGTTAGTGAGCGCTCACTCGAATGTTATTAGAGATGTTCCTTGTTAATTTCCCCCGATAAAACAGTGTTTAGTGTGTGTGTGAAACTTAAATAGGAGAGGAGGAAGGTTTACTGTGTAAGACAACAAAAGGGAGAGGGGAGGGTCTGATTCCTCCTCTCCTCTTGCTTTAGCTTCACACACATACACACACAGCGCCTGCGTGCATAAATGGAAACACGTATCTGTCGGGATATATCTTTACTTTTTTAAGTGCAGGTTAATTTGTTTTATTTTTGCTTTATATTTTGTATTAATTATTTTTATGTATTAATTTTTGGGGCTGTGGAACGAATAATTTGGGTTTCCATTATTTCTTATGAGGGAATTCGCTATTATTTACGAGTGTTTTGAAATACGGTCGCTTCTGGAACGAATTATGTTCATAATTCAAGGTTCCACTGTAATCAATTGTCAAATTATGCAAATATTTGTGCGGTTATTAAAAATTACTAGAACTAGCTTGTAGACATTGAAGACACATTTAGAATAAAGATTTAAAATCTAAGTGCTGAGTGTGAATGAATGATGATGTTTATAATAAATGTCTCTGAAGTTCTTTTCCTTGCTAAGGGAATATTTACAGCTCATAAGGAAGTGCTTGTGTAAGTTTTTGTACAGCTCTGGGGTCTGTTGTGTCAGTGTGAGTCTCGCGCACAGTAATAAACAGCTGTGTCTTCAGCTTTCAGCCTCTTCACTTCTAGGTTCAGCATGTTTTTATTGTTGTCTTTAGTGATGGAGAACTGGCCCTGCAGAGACTGAGCAAAATCAGTGCTAGTGCCAGTATCAATTCGTCCGATCCACTCCAGTGCTTGTCCTGGTTTCTGACGGATCCAGCCCATCCAGTTACTACTCACTGGAAACTAGAACAGCTAAGAGCATGCTGTTTATACCCGACTCTATTTAAATAAGGAGTGTCCATGAGCACTATGGATGTATTAAATCCACAACCACAGGTTACTCAGTGTGTAGATAAGTGGATGATTATAATTGCTTTATTATACATTGCTGTATGTTGAGTTCTAAACAAAAAAAGATTCATCATCAGAAAGGGTTTAAGCAGAACAATTTTTAAAGCTGAAAACACTTATTTTAGCAAAGAATCCTTAAAGAAATTTTGAAAAAAAGAATGAATTTCGATATTTCACCGTGCAGAAATCATGATGATATGTAGCACTTGGTCTTTTAATATGAAATATAACACTTTCTTCATTTATTTATTTATTTTAGAAAGTGTTATGGTTAGTTTCTTGGATCATAATCATTAATTTTCTGCAATACAAAATATTAACAAACTATGGCATCTGGCAGTAGATTTGTGATTAATTCTTGGTGAACAATTCTGCTTTTGTCCATGTGCTTAAATTTTATTTTTTATCTTACAAACTCTTGATTCCACTATCTCTCTCTCTCTCTCTCTCTCTCTCTCTCTCTCGTTCTCTAGTTTCCAGTCTGTCATACCATGAAATATTACTCTGTTCAAAACTATGAGAAACTTTATAACAACTAGAGATTATTACACAGACCCTTTTAAACATTGAGGGAAGTCAAGTACTGTATTTAACATTAGCTTTTTTGTTTGTATGCTTGTTTTTGCCACATGATCAGAAGTAGTGCAATTGATCTTATACTAGTGTAAATTTTTACATGCAATCAGCAAGTGGGTAACATGTCAGTCATAGTTAATTTAAATATTTTTGTTTTTTTATTTGCATAAATACACTGATTATGAAAATGCTAGCTAATTATGTGATTATGACAAGCATGTGTTTTTATACTGAAGCAGAAATATCACTGTGTGTGTCTGGTGCAGTAATACACTGCAGTGTCTTCTCTGCAGTTCTCACACTGCTCATGTGCAGATACACTTTCATCTTTCTGTTGTCTTTGGGGTGGTAAAGCGGTCATTACCTGTAGTGGGGTAATACTTGCGACTACTGTCATATCTTATAGATGAAACTTATTCTTTTTGACCCTATAGCTATCGAGTAGCTACAGTACTACAGTCAAATCCAGAGGCTGTGCAGGTCAATGTATGAGACTGAAGAGCAGTGTTGGTTGTTATGCATTACAAATTAACGTGTTAGAGTACTTGGATTACTTTTTTGATGTAGCGAGTAATCTAACGCATTAGGTTCGCTATTTAAGTACTTGGTTATTTAGTTACATTTTCAAAAATGTAATCTATTATTCAGACAATTTATGTAATCCGTGAGACAGACAGCAGGCATTCCCAAAATGTCAGTGTGTGTGTGTCAAAGTCGTTCTACAAGCCCCGCCCCCGATGAGGTTTGATGATGACTGGGTCGGACTCGATCAATGTCTGATTAAAGCAATCTGAAAAACATTAATACATAAAAATAGGTGTTAAAATCAAAACAAAAAACAGAAAAAAATATTCTTTTTTTTCTTTTCTTAATTAAATAATCATTAATACTAATTGTGGGTGAACAATGCTAGAGTAACGTAACTCAAAATGAACTAATTAAATAAATCAAATTATTTAATTTAATGAAGCACTCACAGGAAGCACCTCGTCCCTGGTGTACTGTACCACACCACATGTCCTAAGTCTCCTGAGATGGGCTCCAGGCCCCCCACAACCCTGTAACAGGATAAAGTGGTATAGATAATAATAATGATGATGAACAGGAAGCAGCTGCCCTCAGGCACAGTAGAGATGTAGAGAACATGGTGTGTGTTGTTTAGGTCTTCTCTGTTCTCCTCTGAGTTCAAAAACCATGACATCACATAAATAGAGAGCTATCCAGCCCTGATGCTTGTGTTTTCATATCTGGGTATAATAGTAATTATCTCTTTAAGAGGAAATTTATATTATTGAGTCTATCTGGCTTTTTAATGAAAAAAAAAGAATAAAAAAGAAAGAAATCCCTTTTGCAATTTTTTTTTATTTATAAATCAATATCAAAAGACATGATGCATATATAGAAATATCAAGTTAGATCTATTTCCCACAGTATGCTAACAATGATGAAGCAGCAAGCATGTCACACAGCATTACATCAGCCCACAATGCATATAATAATTCATATAATAATTCCTATCCCACATTTTATCTTCTTAGACTTAATATAATCAGGTTGGCCAATTCTGTGCAGTTAAAAGTTTTGGAATTAGTGCGGGCCAAGATACAAATAAAGCACAACACAAGCTAAAACATCAGTCCTATATCAGTCCCTTTAGTCTCTGCCATTTTAACCTCAACATGTTTAACCTCTTAAAGGAAATATTGCAAAAAAAAAAAATGTAGGTAAATTTGTCTGTAAAAATAAGTAAATAACGTAATAATAATAATACATCGGAATTTGCACTGATTTGTAATGCAAACATAATTTTGAAAAAGTTTAATATTGTTTAATATTTATGCATGACTAAAACGTGTAATTAACACAAATTTTACCTTTTTATAGTTTAAACTCAATATAAACATTGCACATATGTAAGGTTTAGTTTTTGTACAGTCCTATCACTGAGGTGCACAGCTGTGTGTTCTGTGTGTTTTTGCACAATAATAAACAGCCGTGTCTTCTGGCACCAGACTGCTAATATCTAGATAAAGCACGTTGTTGCTTGTGTCTCTGGAGATGCTGAAACGAGTTTTAAAGGAACTTCCAGAGTCTATGCTTCCACCACCCCATATGATCCCGATCCACTCAAAACGTTTTCCTGGAGGTTGTCGGATCCAGCCTGTACCATAGCTACTGAGGGCATAGCCAGAAATCTGACAAGACAGCTTTACTGAGGCTCCTGGAGGTTTAACCTCAGCGGGAGACGAGGTCAGACTGATACCATGAACATCTGAGAAGAAGAGAGAGGTAAAACATATAAAAGCTATTAAACACTCTTCACTTCAGTTCAGACTGAAAATATAAAGCTTATAAAAAGTAAAGTGTGGAGATATGTGTTTACTCACAGGGCACAGAGGATATCAGAAAAAGAAGAGACAAGCTCATGATTCCTCTGCTGTAGTCGACCAAACACAGACTGCTGTGTACATGCAGTGTACTTATATCTGTCTGAGTCTCAGGAGATTTGCATACAGTGTAATTTATGGATTTTTTTAAAATTGTTATTATGGCAGTTATTGTGCATGGAGTTTTCATGCTCTCCCTGTGCTTGGTGGGGTTCCTCTGGGTGCTGCAGTTTCTCCCACTAGCCAAATAAATGCTGATTAAGCTAATTGAGACGAAGTCAAACTCACAAAGTGCCATAAAAAAAAAAAATCCGGGTAAAAAGCTGCACTGGACCTGATAAAACAAGAAGACCAAAACAAGCATGGCTCCCCAAACCACCACTAACTGAACAAACTTTCTTTTTTTACACTGGACCTCAAGCAACTTGGATTATGTGCCTCTCCCCTCTTCCTCCATACTTTGGGACCTTACTATCCAAATGAAATGCTAAATTTAGTTTCATTTAAAAAGAGGACTTTGGCCTACTGAGCAACAGTCCAGTCCTTTTTTTTTTGGCTAAACCCAGATAAAATGCTTCTGACATTGTCTTGGGTTCAAAAATGGCTTAACACAAGAAGACGTCAGTTGAAGCCCCTGTCCTGGACATGTCTGTACGTGGTGGCTTTTGAAGCACTGACTCCAGCTTGCAGTCCACTCTTTGTGAATCTCCCTCGAATTCTTCAATGGGCTTTGTTTCAAAATTCTCAAGGCTGCAGTAATCTCTCTTGCCGGTGCACCTTGTGCCCCACTACCATCCTCTGCTGGCCATCATTGGTGTAGCACCTATATACCCCTATTCCAAATATAAGCCAAATTTGCTTCCAAATCTACACGGATGAAAATTCGTTACAACCTCTAGAAAGCTTTGAGGACGACGGTAACTACTGGTTACAGCGTCTTTTGGGCTCAGTATGAATTCTTACGTGTTTATCAGCATTGTTAGGCCCGCATTTCACTGAACTGAATTTGCTACCAACCCAGCTATCCTGATTTAAGCTGTCTGCAGTCATTGCAGTCGCTATCAGTTTGGTTAATTTTTCAAAAGTAGCGACCCCACATCGAACCGTTAACTATTTAAACAAATTCATAAGGATATAAAAATAACACTATAGTGCATTTTAGACTACCTCAGCGATCGGTCCAGGGATTGGTTCCTGGGCCCAAGTGTTCTTAAAAACGCCCTTTGATACAAGCAATAAGGGCATATTATCTACATAATAACACTTCATTAGCCAGCCGTTAAGAAATTTAATGATGTTTTACTGAGTTCTAAATAACTGATAATAAAACTGTACTGTCACTACCAACATAAAGCAAAATTAAAACAATGGTACTGCCTATTACAAACTATAACAGTTGTATTAACAATATGATAATAACCTCGTATCATCCCTCTCCCATATGTTTGTTATCTAAGGATATTATGACTGAAATAATTCTAATCAATTAAATTTTATTTATTTGAATTTTTTTATTTAACAATGGTCATTTTCTCAAAGGAGCTTCACAAAATTAAAAGAAGACATTTATGGAAATGTGTAGGAAAAAGAAAAAAATATTTATACAGCATAGTAATCTGACTTTTACTATATTTGTGCTATGTTGTTTTATGTTTTCTATTATTGATGTTACATTTTGTCTGCTTTGCAAAACTTGCCACTCTTTGTGATTGGAGTATATTACGACTGAAATAAAGCTGCTCACACCAGTGTGCACTTTCACATCAGTGTGTACTATTTATTTAATTATTTATTTTTTATTTCTGCTTTGGAAAAGTTGCCACGTTTCATGACTACAATAAAGCTGTTGTTTATCTTAAAAATGTAACAGCAAAAGTTGCCACTTTTTGTGATCAGAGTATATTATGAATGAAATAAAACTACTCACATTGGCAAACAAGAATTGAATATACCTGTCAACCTGTCTGCCCTATCCTGGTGCCCCGCTTCTGGTTGGATATCTCGTCACATGGATGCCCCGTGTGGCTCTTTGGGATGCGTCCAGTGTCTGGGGATGGTTTCACTTTACCATGAAGACGGTTCTGGACTCGACTCATGTTTACAGCTGTTCCTCTGAGGACTTGACTTGGCTGCAGTTGCTTGATAGTTTAGGATTGGAATTTCCTACCAGTCTCCCTGAGTCTCCAACAACTACCTGGTCTCCATATTAACATCAACTGTTATAGCTGAACTCCCTGCCACCTAACACACAGTATGAATGCAGATCAATTCCTGCTCTCTGTTTTACCCAGATGAGGATGGGTTCCCTGTTGAGTCTGGTTCTTCCTATTGCCATCTCAGGGAGTTTTTCCTTGCCACTGTCGCCCTCGGCTTGTTCATCAGGGACTATCTGACCATTTTACAGTAATTCATACACATTCACATTCCATACAAACTTAAATAATTCTTTTAATTGTGTAAAGCTGTTTTGCGGCAATGCCAATTGTTAAAACGCTATACAAATAAAATTAAATTGAATTGAATATACAATGATAGTTGTTAAAGGGAAAAAAGTTAGTAAGATTTAAGTAAGATTAAAAAAAAATTACAAAAAATGTATACTGACATTGAATGAACATTGTTAGAAAAAAGTAGGACTCAAAGAATTAAGATAATTACTGTTTTTGTAAATGAACACAAACTGCTGATATGTGTTGAGCTAAATGTTTCAGCGCAAATGGTTCAAATACAGGATTTCATTAGCATGACACACCCACTACAGATGTATAAGTAATTACAGAGGAATAGTCATGAAGAGAAGAAGCTTACTGTAATTTTTACATTCTCTTGTCATTGATTGCTATTTTGTAGTCATTTGCTATCATTCTCTAACCTCCTGCTCTCTTTATTACTCTGTGACACACAAATACATGAGCTTTCCTGGTTCATGATTTTGATAATTTTAGGGACAATCTTGCAAAATGATAGTTACTTGCATATAAATCCGCAAAAAGTTATGACAATTGGAAAAATTTATAACATGCTTTGAATATTATTGTATCATATATTACATAATTTACACTGTATATGTATCATTTATCTAAATATTTATAAAGATCACAGTAGGTGAAGAATAAGGACAAAGAATACAAGTTCAGTGAAAAACACATAAGAATTAATTATTATTAATTACAAGAACTAGCTTGAGGACATTGCAGAAACATTTATAATAAAGGCCTAAAATCTTCATACTACGTGTGAATAAATGATGTTGTTTACTGTATAATAAATGTCTCTGAGGTTAAGTTTCTTGATAATGAGAATAATTACAGCTCATGAGGAAGTTATTGTGTAAATCTTTGTGCAGCTTCAGGGTCTGTTGTATCAATTTGAGTCACATGCACAGTAAATAAACAGTCGTGTCTTCACCTTTCAGACTCTTCACTCCTGGATACAGCAAGTTTTTATTGGTGTCTTTAGTAATGGAGAACTGGCCCTGCAGAGACTGAGTGAATATCAGTGCCAGCATCAATCCATCCAATCCACTCCAGTCCTGGTTATAAGAATTATACTTCTTTTTTTCTCTTATTCAGAAGAGAAAAAAGCATGGTTAAACAGCTTGCTTTGTTTCTGTTCTCACTTTTCAGCAGTGACAGGTGCATCTTAGTAAATTAGAATATCATTGAAAAGTTTATTAATTTCAGCAATTCAATTTAAAAATTGAAACTCATATTATATAGATTCATTACACAGAGACTGATATATTTCAAGTGTAAACTTAGAATCTCATAAAATTTGAATATGGTCTCTCAATCTGGTCCAGTAGGATGCAAAATCATATGGAAGACTGCTGACTTGACAGTTGTTTAAAAGATGATCATTGCCACCCTGCACACAGAGGGTAAGACACAAAGGGTCATTGCTAAAGCATCTGGCTGGTCACAGAGTGCTGTATGCAAGCATATTAATGAATAGTTTACTATAAGGAAAAATGCTGTAGAATAGGTACACAAGCAACAGGGATAACCGCAGCCTTGAGAGAATTCAGAAAGCTTCAAAAGCCACCACACAGAAGTATTTAGGACATGGGCTACAACTGTTGCATTCCCTGTGTCAAGCCACTTTTGAACCAGAGACAACATCAGGGGCGTTTAACAGTAACTGGGCAAAGGACAAAAAGAACTGGACTGTTGCTCAGTAGGCTAAAGTCCTCTTTAAAAGTAAGTAAATGAAGATGAAAGTAAATTTTGCATTTCATTTCGAAACCAAGGTCCCAAAGTCTGGAGAAAGAGAGGAGAGGCACAGACTCCAAGTTGCTTGAAGTCCAGTGTAAAGTTTGCAGTCAGTGGTGGTTTGAGGAACTCTGTCATCTGCTGTTGTTGGTCCACTGGGTTTTATCAGATTCAAGGTCAGCGCAGCCATCTACCAGGAAGTTTTAGAGCACTTCATGCTTCCCTCTGCTGACCAGCTTTATGGAGATGGTGATTTCATTTTCCAGCAGGACTTGACACTTGTCCACACTGCCAAAAGTACTAATACCTTGATGAAGGAACAAGTGAGTGTCCGCAAGTGTGTGCACAAAGTTTGAAGAGTCAATGTATTTGTAAAGCTTTGAAATTGGCATTTACTAATCACAGCTGTTGCCATGCATCAGATCTAATGAGCTGATCAATGTCCGAAACCTTGTAAGAAGAATCTGAGACTCTGGAACACTTAGAGTGCCCAAACTTTTGCACAGTTATTTTGTTCAGTTTATGGCATAAGAAGTAACTATGCATCAATGTTTGCATTTTTTGCGTTTCCAAGAGAGACATCCTTTTAATTAAAAAAATTACCAAAATCTGTTATTTATCAAGGGGTGCCCAAACTTTTGCATAAGACTGTAACACATGAGTTTCACTTTTTGAGTAAATCAACTATTCAATGATATTCTAATTTATTGAGATGCACTTGTATGTGCGTGCATGTATGTGTGTGTGTGTGTGTGTGTGTGTGTGTGTGTGTGTGTGTGTGTGTGTTAGTCAGGTGTAATACAGGCTATACCTCTGGAAAAAAAGTTGTTCCTAAGTCTGCTAGTGCTTCATTTAACTTTCCAAATATTGCTTAAAGCATTAAAATTTATAAAACTCTGTAAATCAATTCTTAAATAAATAGAAAAATACACTGTAAATAGAGTGAAATATTGTTACGGGAGGCACAGACTCAGTGTGGAGAGCCAGACCTTTTGTCCAGGTTGAAAAGTTGGAGTAGCTGCTCTCCTCACGTTGGCGATAATGTGTTGTCTTCCTACTGCACGTTGGAGTTGTTGGTGAGCTGAGTCCCAAACCCTCTCACTTTCCTGGAACCAGTGAGTCAGGTAAGGCTCCTCGGAAGGGGTTCCGTTCCATGGAAAGAGAGGTGGTTGGTAACCGAGTACGCACTGGAAGGGGGTGAGTCCGGTAGTGGGTTGTCGGAGTGAATTCTGCGTGTACTCGGCCCAGGCGAGGAATTGGCTGCAGGAGTGTTGGTGATCTTGGCAGAAGGTACGGAGATATTTGCCTATTTCCTGAATCTTTCTCTCGGTTTGCCCGTTACTTTGGGGGTGATACCCAGAAGACTGTCACACCCAGGAGTCCAAAAAATGCCTTCCAGAACCTAGAGACGAATTGGGGATCTCTGTCCGACACTATGTCTTCAGGCATCCCATACACCTGGAAAACCTGGTCGAATAGAGCTTCGGCTGTTTCTTTTGCCAAGGGAAAATTTTGAAGAGAAATGAGGCGGCAGGACTTAGAGAATCTATCGATGATGACCAGTATGCACGTACAACCTTCGGAGCGTGGGAGATTGGTGATGGAGTCCAGTCCTAGGTGAGACCAGGGACTAAGAGGCTTCCATTTCAACCAGAAATGGTTTGTTGGGGTCTGGACGGGTGCAGTAGTAAAGGCCAGAGGTGGGACAAAGTCATTGTTTGGCAAGTCACAAGTAAGTCTCAATTCATTGCCCTCAAGTCCCAAGTAAAGACAGGCAAGTCCCAAGTCAAGTCCCAAGTCAAAGGCCAACAAGTCTCAAGTCAAGTCCAAAGTCCTACGGTTTGACTTTCGAGTCTTTTCAAGTCTTTTTAGCAGAAAAATAAAATGTATTCAGATTATGTATGGTTGTAAGATCTGTATTTATTAAACAAACCTTTTTTTTTATAAAAGAACATTGCTCAGATACATAAAAATACAAATGTTAGTAAATGCTAGTAGCAATGTAAAATGGTAGCACATATTCTCAATGAAGTAGGCTACTTCATACAAACAATAACGTTGTTTTCTTCACATAACATTGAAAAACTTTGCTCTCTACCTTGTGTGATACACTCACGTAGGCTACCTCATACAAATAATCCGGCTTTCAAAAATCCCGCTCGGTATGAACCAGCAGGGGTTTGCATATTATAGTGTTTGAAAGGTGACGTTGAGGAAATGTACAGTCTCATTGATATAAACATGCAGCTTGTAAATTACTTAGCTGATAAGGTAGTCTTGACATTCATTTAAAACTTACCTTAAATGTGGCGAACAAAGTTGGAAGTTGTGGCATCTCCATCTGTAATCTTCGATACTGCAATTCGTTTTTTGTTGACCACCTCGTAATTTTTATAGCTAAACGAAACTACCTTCGTTATCATTTCACGAACTGGCGCGTTCACGTTCAGGGTTGCCAGGTCCCAGAAATATTTCCAACCCAATGACAACTCAAAATCCTTTGATCTTGGCCACAATTATTTTATTTTATTTATTTTTTTGCGGCCGCGGTACATTATAAATGTAGCCCAAAAACCGCAACCCGCAACTCCTTTTCTGATATAGCCCAATTGTGCGGGAAAACCGCTACCCTGGACGCTGTCGAATTAAAAGAATCTACGGTACTTTGATTGGATGTCGTGCCGAATGCGCGCGTGCTCTCTGTCACACACACGCGCGCACAGACACATAAACAGAGACAGAGCGGTCCGTGTTAACATACTTTTTATCTTTGGACTTTTTATGGAAAGTAGCAAGTCTTTACAAGTCAATAGGCGCAAGTCCAAGTGAAAGTCATGAGTTATTTATGTTAAAGTCCAAGTCGAGTTGCAAGTCTTTTTATATTTTGTCAAGTCAAGTCTAAAGTCATCAAATTCATTACTCGAGTCTGACTCGAGTCCAAGTCACATGACTCGAGTCCACAACTCTGCTAAAGGCTTTCTGGAGTTTAGAAATAGTTCTAGTGGCTTCTTCATTCTAGGTAAGGGTTTTGAGCTGCGCCAGTAACGCACTGTATCTGGAATTGAGTGAAGTGAAGAGTCATGGGGATCCCAAGTCGCTGACAGGTAGCTGTGGCGATGAAGTTGCCGGCTGACCCCGAGTCCAGGAGTGTGGCGTGGGCGGGGTTTCGATTAGCAACCAGCATTTTCCCTGTTGGGGAAAGGTGTTTGGGTTAGTGGCTTCGGCCAGGTTGTGTGTGTGGGTTAGATGTGTGTTTTAATAAGTGTGGATTCGAGTGTGACTGTTGAATGTGCTGTTTATGTTATTTCGTGCCTGTGCTGAATAAATTACTCCCAGCCATTTGCATTGGGCAGCAAGGAAGCTCACTCGTCTCTCCAAGTTCCTTCTTAGCGGTGAACAACGCTACACTATTATTTAAAATAAAATTCATAGTAATAGTTCAATATCTTTAAAGAATTAGTTTTATTAATAACTGTGAGATTAAAATTAAGTTAAAACTATAATGATCATATTCATTCTGGTGTAAGAACATAAATATTTCACTTAAATCATTAATTGTTGTTTTGAGAAGTTTTTTGAAAATGTCCCAGAGTTTTTGTAAGGGGAATCCACTGTTCTGTGTCACTGTGACTCTCTTGCGCAGTAATACACAGCTGTGTCTTCAGTTTGCAGATTCTGTCCTCGAATCGTTATTGTGTTAGTAGAAGTGTCTCTGGAGATGCTGAACTTATTTTTCAGTTTGTCACTGTAAACTGTACCCCCACTACTCCAGATGATTCCAATCCACTCCAGAGCTTTTCCTGCAGGTTGTCGGATCCAAGCTGTAGGATCACTTGTAACTGAATATGAAGTCTTACAGGGGATGGAGAGACTCTGGCCTGGCTGGACTGTCATGGCGGCAGGCTGAGTCAGTTCCACTCCGTGTACATCTGTGGAGGAAAACACACTGTTATGTCTCACACAATATACAATAATAATTTATAATATAATACAATTATATTGTATTATATTATTGTATAATACAATAATAAATAATATAATAATTTATTATTATTGTAATACATTAACATATTGTATTACATAAAACACTTACAGGAAGCAGCTGCCAGCAGGATCAGTAGAGATGTAGAGAACATGGTGTGTGTTGGGTTTCTTCTGTTCTCCAAAGTTTAACAGTGAACATCACCTCACATAAATTGTATTATTTCCCACTCCGATGATTGTATTTGCATATCTTTTGACGATACAGTAGGAGGAGTTAATATTTAAAACTTATTTAAAGTAGATAGGACATTATTGCTATGGAGGATTTGTGGCTTTTTACAAAGGAAAGGAAAACCATTTTCCTTAGCACAAACCTCTCTAATATTAGAAACTCTAATTACAACAATATAAATATTGGGAGTCATACGTATGAGTTCAGTGGCCACAAACATAAAGCATTGTTGGAGACTTTCTTCTGCTGACTTTGTGTAATTTGTAAATAGGCAATAGTGTAAAATTTGTGTAAATCGTGTAATAGGCATGTTATACAAGGAATAAAACAGTGTCATGTAATATGAAATTACTTAAGTAAATGTATCTTGTTTTACTCTACTAAGAAATTATTTACATGAACATAATACCTACACTAGTTAATTTCAATTTTAAAATAAAATTGAACAGCATTTTATTTACACATTTTGTGGATTCATTTTGAGTGTGTGTGTGTGTGTGTGTGTCTTCTACCATTGTTTATTTTTTTTGTTTCATAATAATATTGCAGAAAAAGCATGAGACTTTAAAATCCATGTGCTGATCCTTATCACTATCAACTCGCTGGGTGGATGTTGTGTAGATAGAGAATGAGCGCCCCTTATAGGCCATAAAGCGTTATTAAAACACTTTTCTATTTAAGTCTAAATGCTTTACTGTATATCCAGTACAAGTTATGAGTGTTAGTAAATTTGACTGTCTGTGGAAAATATGAAATAATGTGTGTTTCAGCTGTTCCCTTTCATGTTTTCAGCAAATCATCTGCCCCTATTCAACCCTACCCTCTGGATCCTCTTCTCTCACATACATGAAGCATTTATTTAGTCACAAACACATTTATTCATCCATTTAAACCTCTTACTGGTCTTAGAGCTTTAAGAACGCATAATGTTCATACATTTCTAATGTGGGAGCAAATGAGAAATGACATACAGTTTACAGGCCAAAAACTGAGGAAACTGTAAATCTACTGTCTGGATTAGTAGATTTGATGTGATTGATTTAGACCTGGTTTTGACCAAAATCAGCTTTTTCTATCTTCAACCTCTCAATTTTAAGAAGCCTTTTTTCTTTTTCTTTTTTGGTTAGGATGGAAATGTTAATATGGACTTTGTTATCTGGGCTGGGATTTGTGCCAGCAAAATCATTTTGGGTAAGAAGTCAGTTTAATCAACATATAGTTCAAATAGTTGGTCTGTCTGAAGAAATTAAAAAAAAAATACTAAGTGTGATTGTCTCAGGTGGCATAGTTGCTCAGTGGTTTGCACTGTTGTCTTGCATCTTCAGGGTCCGGTTCCAATTCCCACCTCGAGTCTGTTGGCATGGAGTCTGCATGTTCTCACTGTGCTGATTCTCCTTCCACATTCCGATGACACCCATGAGGCTGATTGACGTTCCCCGATTGCCCATAGTGTGTGAATGTAAGTATTTGTATGTGTGTGCGCCCTAACATGGATTGGAACTTAGCCCAGGGTGTACAACACCTCATGCCCTAAATCTCCTGGGATAGGCTCTAGGACATTGTGACCCTGTCTACTGGGTAAAGCAGTATACATGATGAGTGCTTGAGTGAGTGATTGTCTCACACAGTGAATATAACACTTTGATAGCTATGTATTACAGTAAAATGAACACACCATGCTGCTGTCAGATTAATATGATGATGATGATGATGATGGTTATTATTATTATTATTATCATTATTATTATTATTTATTAGGCCTCTTCAATCAAGGTTTTGTCCACAGTTCATGGAAGAAGATAACACAAAAATGATAACGCTTTGTTTTTCCTTTTTTTCTGATGTAAATAATTTCTGTACTGGGAGGCTTTGTATAAGAAGTTGTCGAAATGTTTCACTGGGGATGACGTGCAGGAATACACAGTTGTGTCGTCAGCTCTATGAATTTCTGTTTGAGTTCATATTTTAATAAATAAGAAGATTAAGAACATTTGTTAATAGTTAAGCTTATACATAATTAGGACATAATACTCTGATTACATCCATGTGGATTATTTTACACCTACATGTACTTTAATATTATTATTATTATTATTATTATTATTATTATTATTTTGTTCTGCTTAAATCATTGCTTTTTTATTTTTTGCAATTTATCAGTTAGAAAGAAACATAAATTTTTGTTACATTTCATTTTAAATATCTATCTATCTATCTATCTATCTATCTTCTATCTATCTATCTATCTATCTAGGCTATAATATATATATATATATTATACAATATATATATATTGTAGCGATTTTCACCGCCACGCAGGAACTTGGAGAGACGAGTGAGCTACTTTGCTGCCCAATGCAAATGGCTGGGAGTAATTTATTTCTCTTCTTTAAGTACACACCAAGACACTCACATCCAACCTCCATAAAACACACCTCAACCACACACACACCTCTGGCCGAAGCCACTAACTTAAACACCTTTTCCCAACAGGGTGAACACAAAACAATCCCTCCCGCAAAGCATGATGGTAGCATATCAAAACCCCGCCCACGCCACACTGCCCCCACCCGAGCGGTGACCGTCCCCGGTCATCATGGCGAACTCAGTCTAGGAGGCGTGCTGGTGGTCGGCGCTGGCGTTGTGAACGCCAGAGTCTCTTTGCAGAGGAAGGAGGGTTGCAACCGTCCTCCTGAGGCGGCCCGGCCTCCACAGAGTTCGATATCTCGCTGGCGTTGGGCTGATAAGGAGGGAGACGGTCCCGGTGGAGCACGACCACTCGCGACCGCCCCGTCAACCGCACCCGGTAGACTACGTCAGAGAGCTGGGCCAGTACCGTGCAGGGCCCCACCCAGTGAGACATAAGCTTAGGGGAAAGCCCCCTTTTCCTTCCAGGGGAATACACCCAAACCTGCTCCCCAGTAGCAAAGTCTCGTCCCCGGCTGTGGGTGTCATACACGCGGCGCTGTTTAACACCAGCGTCCGCCAAGTGTCTACGCGCTAACTCGTAGACACGGAACAGTTTGTCTCTTAGCGAACAAAAATAATCCAACCCCGGCTTCGTAGGTAAATCCACTTGTGGAGGGGGGCCGAACACCAGGTCCACGGGCGTGCGCAATTCGCGACCGAACATTAACGCCGCTGGCGTCAGCTGTGAAGACTCCTGCACTGCGGTGCGATAGGCCCACAGCACGAGGGGCAGATGTTCGTCCCAATCCTTCTGCCGGGCGCTGGTAAGCACGGCGAGCTGGGTAGTGAGTGTCCGGTTGAAACGCTCCACGAGGCCGTCACTCTGCGGATGAAGGGGCGTGGTGCGGGTCTTTTTCACCCCGAGGCGCTCGCACACCGCCGCAAACACCTCCGCCTCGAAGTTACGCCCCTGATCGCTGTGCAACTGCTCCGGGGCGCCGAACCGGCTGAACACCTCATCCACCAGCACTCGAGCCGTGGTGGAAGCGCTCTGGGCAGGAACGGCAAACGCCTCCGGCCACTTGGTGAAGTCCATGGCCACCAGCACATACCGGTTCCCGCGATCGGAAATGGGAAACGGCCCGAGAATGTCCACGCCCATACGCTCCATAGGTGCCCCCACCCGAAAGTCTTGCAGGGGTGCTCGTGAACGCTGGGTAGGGCCCTTCTTTGCCGTGCAGACGTCGCATCTGTGCACAAAGAGTTCGTTATCAGTGTGGCAGCCCGGCCAATAGAAACGAGCGCGCAGCCGCCGCAAAGTTTTTGTTACGCCGAAGTGTCCCGCGCCCGCGTGCCCATGAACCATCCCTAACACCCGTGTCCGCAAAGTCCGCGGCACCAGCAGCTGACCGCGTTATACTCCGGTCTCCGGCCCGCTTTAACCCAACCTAATACCTGCTGCAGCGCCGGGTCCTTCTCCTGCTCGGCGATTAACTGTTCACAGTCCAGCTGCGGCACCGGCGCAACGGCTATAGACGATGGTTTAGGCACCGCAGTAACTCGGCTGCACGCCGGCTCGGACGGCTGGTTACCGACGGGGGCTCCGGAGGACTGTGCAGGAAGACTGTTCTGACTCACGAGGCTCGAAAAGTGCTCGACGTCGCAATCACCCGCGCGCGCTTCTAACCTCTCGCAGTGCCGACAGCGCTCGTTGCTACACGGCCGGCGAGACAAAGCATCGGCGTTAGCATGCAGTTTCCGTGCTCGGTGCTGAACGATAAAATCGTAATCTTGCAACCGCTCAAGCCAGCGCGCTAACTGTCCTTCAGGCTCTTTGAAGCTAAGCAGCCACACTAACGAAGCGTGATCGGTCCGCAGCAAGAAAGACTGCCCATATAAATACGGCCTAAAATGCTTAAGAGCCGCGACGACCGCTAACAGCTCGCGCCGCGTGACGCAGTAGTTCCTCTCCGGTCCAGACAACGCGCGGCTGAAGTAGGCGATAGCACGCTCTTGGCCCTCGGACACCTGAGACAGGACGGCCCCCAGGCCTACATCGCTTGCGTCCGTGTCGAGGATAAACATACGGGACGCGTCCGGATATTCTAGAACAGGCGACGTAACCAGAGCTTCCTGTAACTGGGTGAACGCTCGCGCGTGCACCCAGTCCCAGCGAAACGGCTGGTTCTTTCTCGTGAGTTCGTGTAGCGGGCTGGCGATCGTGGCAAAATTCTTTACGAACCGGCGATAGTACGAGGCTAACCCGAGAAAGGTGCGTAGCTGCGACACATTTACCGGTTCAGGCCAATTCTGTACCGCAGCAATTTTGGCTGGATCCGTGGCAATCCCCTGTGCGCTAATCACGTGTCCCAAAAATACGGTCTCTCGCCGCAACAGCTGACACTTTTTGGGATTAAGCCGCAAGTTCGCCCGCCGGATGGATAAAAATACCTCCCGTAGGTTAGCTAACGCGACCCCAAATTCCTTGCCGTGCACCAGTAAATCGTCTAAATACACGACACACCGGTTACGAGGAATATCTGCCAATACTTTCTCCATCAAGCGTTCGAACGTAGCTGGAGCGTTACATAGGCCAAATGGCATGCGTCGAAATTGCCACAGCCCCTGTCCGATCGAGAACGCTGTTTTAGGACGTGCTTCCGGGGCGAGTTCTACCTGCCAATACCCGCTACGCAAATCCAGCGAGCTAAACCACGCCGAGCCCGCAACGTGTTCAAGCGCATCATCTATTCGCGGTAACGGATAAGAATCTTTGCGCGTTACCTCGTTTAACCGCCGGTAATCCACACAAAACCGCCACGAGTCGTCTTTCTTCCGCACAAGCACAACCGGCGAAGACCACGGCCCGGACGCTGGCTCTATGACGCCCGAGTCGGCCATCTCCCGCAGCGTCTGCTCGGCGATAGCCCGTTTAGCTAATGGGAGCCGTCTCGGATGTAGCCGCACAGGAGCTGCGTTACCCGTATCTATGGTGTGCTGCACCAAGTTGGTATAAGTGCACTCGCGCTTGTCTACCGCGAAAATATCCGCGAACTCGTGCAAAAGAGACTTCACGGTGTCGGTCTGTGTCAGACTTAGCCCCACACTGCTACGCTCTATCAGCTCGGCCATTATCCTCACTCGGTCGGCTACCGGATGTTTACCTGGCGCGTCCACCGGAAGTTCCGCCCCCCTGGTGCGTGCTACTAACACGTCCGGCTGCGCTTTGGGCACTAGCAACCTAGCTAACCCGAAGTTACCGCACAGAGTGCCGTCCGCGAGATTCAGTACCGCGCCCCACCTTTGCAAAATGTCTAACCCCAAAATACAATCATCCTCTATGTCTGCCTCAAAGAATGGATGAGAAAGAATGACTGCACCTACTTTTATTCGCACTGTGCGACAGGCCCGTATCTTCAGGTAACTCCCCGACACGGTGCGAATGTTCAACGCTGGTTCCGGCAGCATACAACCGCGCTCGCCGCGCCCCAATAGGCCCCAGCGCAGCAGCGAAACTGTAGAGCCGGTGTCTACGAGCGCCCGCAGCGAAACGTCGTCCAGGCCACAGTCCACGTACACACCCGCGCGATTCCCTAAACGTCCCGAGCGGAAGTTACATCCAGCAGTTGGGGAAACAAAAACGGCTGTGGGAGGCGGCTTCCCCTCAGCGCCCCCCGGAGCTAGTTTAACGGCTGCTGGGGTACGCTGTCCTCGGGCCGAAGAACGTTGCAGCTGTAGTCTGACGGTCCCTGGCCTCGGCGTGGTCGCGGAAACTCGGAGGCTGAGTCGAGGCCTAGCCGCGACGGGTAGCCCTGTCCCCGACTAGGATCACCTACCACGCGGCCCCGAGTCACGGGAGATCGCTCCGCTCTTCCGCCGTGGTGTTCAGCCATGATGGGCTCGGCGCGCTCGGCCTCGCGCAGCGCCTCAGAGAGGGAAGCCGGTGCCGCTAACCGGATGTGCTCGCGCAGCCGTAACGGCCGGATTCCCCGAAGGAACGCGCGACGAGCTAGCTCCTCCTGCTGGGCGTGCTCAAATTCTGGGTAGCCCCGGCGCGCGAGAGATCTTAAGTCCATAGCAAACGCCCCCAGTGGCTCGGAGGCGCGCCGCTCGCGAGTCGCTAGCTCTTCGCACGCAGCCTCCCTACGGTCACCCGTGCCAAACCGGAAGTGGAGCGACTCCCGCAGCTTCGCCCAGTCCTTCCGCTCATCAGCCCGGAGGTCCTCCAACGCCCGGAGCACGTCGCCTTCCAGCGAAAGGGCCACCCGGACGGCAGTTTCCGCCGGGGACCAACCCGCGTAGTCGGCGGCTAGCTCCACTTGGGCGAGGAACGCGTGCGGCTCGACGGCGCCGTTGTAGGCAGGCAGGCGCAGCTGCATGTCGCCTTGCCGGCTGGCGGCGCTCGAAGCTGTAGCTCGCTCCTGCGTTGCGTCGCTGGAGGAATCCCCTCCGAAATCCAGCGCCGGAACCCGAAGCGCGTCGCTCCGCTCCGGTCGCCGCTCCTTGCTCGCGCTGGCCCCGTCAGGGAGGGTTTTCTTCCTTCTCAGCCGCTCTGCTACTCGGCGACCCTCCTGAATCCTCCGGATTTCCTCCGGGGTGCGCTTCAACCCGCTTCTCTCCATCCCACTTCTGACACCAAATGTAGCGATTTTCACCGCCACGCAGGAACTTGGAGAGACGAGTGAGCTACTTTGCTGCCCAATGCAAATGGCTGGAAGTAATTTATTTCTCTTCTTTAAGTACACACCAAGACACTCACATCCAACCTCCATAAAACACACCTCAACCACACACACACCTCTGGCCGAAGCCACTAACTTAAACACCTATTCCCAACAGGGTGAACACAAAACAATCCCTCCCGCAAAGCATGATGGTAGCCCATCAAAACCCCGCCCACGCCACAATATATATATATATATATATATATATATATATATATATATAGCTATATATCTGAAGTAGATCTCACTTACACACTCACTTACTCATTGTCTATACATCACGATGGGGGGGAAGGGGATGGGGGGGGGCATGGAGCCTGTCCCAGGAGACTTAGGATACGAGGTGGGGTACACCCTGGGGAATTCATCACATGGCACACACAGTAATACACTATTTGCAGTTTGGGAACCTGGAGTAAATATAAGTAAGGTAAAGGCAAATGGTCATAAATAATGAAAATCTTGAAAATCTATCTCAATATAACTAAGATGTTTGCCTGATAATGAGCAATGGTGGATGAGTCTTATGAAGATGCAGTTTGTGGCTTCATTTTTAGCGCTTTATTTGTTGAGCTCTGCTGCCTTTCTCTGCACTTTAAATGAATCTACAGTATATCAAACTATAAGAACAGGTTATGTTAAATATAAAAGAAAGTTACAATCATGCTGTATTATTCCAGTGTCAGTTAACGATTTAATATAAAATTCAATAATAAAAGCTCCAAAATGCGAATATTTTAAAACAAACATTGTAATGACACAAACTGACTAGTAAAACTTCTTTCCAATAAAGTAAATGTAAAAGTTTCACCAGGATGGTTTATTACCTGCATCAAGAGAGTGCTTGGACAATACCCCAAGGTTTTTGTAAGGGGAATCCACTGTTCTGTGTCACTGTGACTCTCTTGCGCAGTAATACACAGCTGTGTCTTCAGTTTGCAGATTCTGTCCTCGAATTGTTATTGTGTTAGTAGAAGTGTCTCTGGAGATGCTGAACTTATTTTTAAGTTTGTCACTGTAATATGTACTTCCATCATTCCAATAGATATACCCAATCCACTCCAGAGCTTTTCCTGCAGGTTGTCGAATCCAAGCTGTACTATAGCTTGTAACTGAATATGAAGTCTTGCAGGTGATGGAGAGACTCTGGCCTGGCTGGACTGTCATGGCAGCAGGCTGAGTCAGTTCTTCACCGTGTACATCTGTAGAGAAAAACAAAGTGTTATGTTTCACACAATATACAGTCTGCTGCACACTTGTTATTGTTGTAATAAAAAAATCATTTATCAATAGAAGTATAAATTTAATAAAGCACTCACAGAAAGCAGCTGCCAGCAGGAGCAGCAGACATGTAGAGAACATGGTGTGTATTGTTTGTACTGGGGACACCTTCATTTCATAGGTTTAACAGAGACTATTGCATTGCATAAATAGTAGAGTGATATCCAGCCCTGATGATTGTATTTACATATCTGATGGGATGGGATTCCTAAATGTGATGGGCGGATTCACGAGCACAGCGAATCATTTAGAATTGTAGGCAATTGCAGATAATTTACTATGTAAAGTAGGAATACCCCCCTCCCCCCACACTACAATACAACTACAACATCATATCTATGGTTAGATTTTTGAAAGAGTTATAAAAGACTTGCAGTAGTAATAGTGGTACCAGTAAGGCATAATCAGCTAAAAAATAAAATAATTATATTTTTATGATTATATTATATTATATGATATTCTGGGACTGTATTATATTGTAGTGTAGGGTAGGGCATTCTGTGCCGTTTGGGCCTACAGTGATATTATTACTGTTAGAAAGTTAATACGTTACTGTAAATACTGTGGCCTAAAGATAGTTATACTGCCCAGCCCAAACAAACGTGAATGGGCAAAAACTTATGAACCTTTAATTTAAATAATTACTGAAATGATTAAAAGGATTCAGCTGCAACGATTATTTTAACTCTAAAATATACAGTGGGGAACTTTTCATTTCTTAAACAACCATGTTGGATGATGTTTCCTGTGGTTGTGATAAAGATTTTACTTTGTTTCAGAGGGGTCTGATTATTGTTCAGCATTAGGCAAAGTGAACAATCAAGGAGATTGCTGAAATGACTGGAATTGCATTAATTACAACCTGAAAGGATGCTGATGAATTAGCATTTGTGGGGAATAATAATAATAATAAAAAAAATCAATGAGCATGATCGTTTAAACACTTGGTGTAGTTGCATTAAAACTCTGTAGTAGAAGATCACAGCTATGTTTAATAATAAAAGTACAAGCATTTCCACATGCACAATCTGACAGGAGTTTACGAGATTGATACTCTTTGGTCCTGGGGTGTGGGAAGTTGACTATAAGAGACAGTCTTAGTGTTTAGTGTCTTCCATAAACACATTATTAGAATTTGCAGTATCAGTGTCTGTTTATGAAATATGTTGTACTTGACTGACTTTAAAGATATTATATTTCAAATAGATTTGTTATTCTTAAGCGCCACCTGCAGACCTTGAGAATAACATACGACATTTATGAAACAGTGTTCGTGACTGTACTGAGACTGTATACTGTTTCACTGTCCTGTTTTCTGTACTGGTTTTTATACAGGAATGATGTTGATCTGTCTTACTTGTGTGTATCATGTGCAGTAATACACAGCTAGGTATGGCTTCGTTCTGCATGTTCGTCCTGTTAATGTTACTGTGGTGTTGGACGTGTCTCTGGAAATATGAAAATGTAAAATTTTTAGTTACATATTATAGCGAGTGCCACCACTACCACATATCCATCCGATCACCTCCTGAGTTTGTCCTGCAGAGACTGAGCGAATCCAGTGCCACAATCAATGTATCTGATCCACTCCAGTGCTTGTCCTGGTTTCTGACCAATCCAGCTCATCCAGTAGCTGCTCATTAAGAATCCAGAGACAGTACAGGACAGAGTGACTGACTCTCCAGGTCTCTACACTACAGAATCAGAGGAGGTCAGGGACTGTCCATAAGAATCTGTAAAATAAGTATTTAATGTAATGTTTAATGGAACAGGATTATTATTTTTACTAATTTGCATCACATAAAAATCTGAAACGTACATCGCATTAATAGAAACAAAACACAATATCTATCTAGCTCACTGGAAACTAGATCAGGCAAGAACATGCTGTTTATACCCGACTTTATTTGAATAGGGAGTGTCTACTATGGATGTACAGTATTATGTTCATAACCACAGGTTGCTCTGTGGGTACAGTAGATTATTGGATGATATATATATATATATATATATATATATATATATATATATATATATATATATATATATATATATATGGTCCTATATAAACCCACATAACACAATGTTTAACTATCAGAGATGTTTTCATTTATAGTAGAACACAGAGCAATCTTAGCAATTTTATAAAGTTTATTTCAATATGCAGTATGTTTCCTTAGGTCTAATACACTGAGTGATTATATCATGCATATGTTTTTGTATTGATTGATGTTTTTTTTTTTTGTGTGTGTGTGTGTGTGTGTGTGTGTGTGTGTGTGTGTGTGTGTGTGTGTGTGTGGTAGTCTTAGCAATATACAGCAGTGTCTTCAATCATACAATTTAATCAGGATGTAATGGTTACCCTTGCACCTGCAGGGTATTGGTTTGATTCCCACCTTGGGTCTGTCTGTGTGCATGAAGTTTGCATGTTCCTCCATGCTTGGTGAGTTTTCTCTGAGTACTCCGGTTTCCTCCCACAGTCCAAAGACATGCAAATTAGTCTTATTGAAGTACCCAAATTGGCCACAGTAAGTAAATGACTGTGTTTTAAAAAAAAAAAAATTAGATTACTGAAGAGAGCGATAAAGTACAATTTGATGTGTATAATTCTGGTATATTTTATTTTAAATAGCTATGTATCTGGAGTAAATCTAAGTGAAAAGGCAAATGGTCATAAATATTAAAAATCTTGGAAATGTATCTCAAAATGAATGAGATATTTGCCTGATCATGAGTAATACTACGTAAATGAATCTCATGAGGATGCAGTTGGCTGGATTTAATTTTATTTTTGTGCTTCCTTCTGCATTTTTAAATGAACAAATAGCAAACTATGAGAAAAGATTGCGTTAAATTAATAATGTTAAATAATGCTGAATAATTCAGGCATTCACTTAATAAATATTTTTAGTTTATGTTGATTGTCAGTTACTTATTCTGTACAATAAATTAATACAAGTACAAATTGTGAATGTTTTAAAACATACTTTAAATGCTTAAAAAATAAACAAACTTTTAAAACACCAACTTAATAAATTAACTGCAAACACCGGACTGAGATGATTTATTAGTTATATTGAGAGGGTATCCTGAAAATGCCTCAAGGTTATTGTAAGGGGAATCAACTGTTCTGTGTCAGTTGTATTCCCACTAGAATTAATGTACTTAATCCACTACAGAGATTTTCCTGCAGGTTGTCGGATTATATTATATAAAGCTCTCACAGGAAGCAGCTGTCAGCAGGAGCAGTAGAGATGTAGAGAACATGGTGTGTGTTGTTTGTCTTTTCTGTTCTCCAAGTTTAACAGAGAACATCACATTAGATAAACTGAAAAATAATAATCTGGAGATAATCGGAGAAGTTAGTATTTAAAACATATTTACTGTATAGTAGTCAAGATGGTAATTTCCTAAACGATATTTGTCTTTTTAAATAGAAAAAGAAAACCCTTTTCACCTGACAAATGTACAACAAAATAACATATTTGCAACTACCATGATGTTCAGGGTATATTTTACAGTAAATTGTGTTTTAAAGCTTTTAATGGCCATCACAAACATAGAGCTGACTAACCCACAACTAAATTCTGTAATAGGAATCCTATACAATGAATTAAAAAAATAAAGGTGGGTAAACAGTGTGTGTGTGCGTGTGTGTGTGTGTGTGTGTGTATATGTGTGTCTGTGTGTGTGTGCGCGCTTAGAATGTGTTTATATTAGTTAATTGTTTAGAAAGCATTATTTTGGTATTATACCAGAGACCTTAGCTGAGAAATGGATCTTGTCCCTTAGTCAATCACTTCAGCCACACTTCAGTGTGTACAGTAAACTTCAGTACTGTAGCTGTGGTACCAGCTGATTCATTCCAGTACTGGTCCTGGTGCATGTTGTACCCATTTATAATGGTTTAAAATGTTACTAATTCCATGATGTTAAGGAAGATAATGCTGTAACAGCTAATGGCATCTTCTATTAACTTAATTTGAAAAGGAGGCTTAATGTAATGATATGGAGTACCCATCAACCCCCATCATACCATAGTGTAATAACATGTAGATTATTTAGATTTTTTTTTTTTTTTTTTTTATTTAGTTTTCAGGGCATAAACTAAAATTAATTAAACCTAAAAACAGTTCATGATCCCAATACAATTGTATACCCTTTGATGAGTAAATTCCAAGCTCAGAAAAAAATATACTTTGGTTTTGTAATATATTATAGTATATATAAATATTATAAATGTATAATACTATACTCTATGTTTGCTCCACTGACCTTATAAGAAAAGTCACAGTGCCATCAAAAGGTTTCTAACAGTGAAATTTAAATATGAAATCTATTTAAATATTGGAGTTTTGTTTCCTGCCACACACACACACACACACCCTCACACACACACACCCTCACACGCACACACACACACACACACACACACGTGGATCTCAATAAATAAAAAAAAGCTCTCAAAAAGTTTATTTATTCCAGTAATTCAGTTAAAAACTGAAGCTCATACTGAAGATCCATTGCCCAGACTGATATATTTCTTATATATATATAAGTGATTATTTCCTTCAATTTTGATGAATATGGCTTACAGGTATAAAAAATAAAAAAAAAATTATTAAAATTTGAACATTATTTAAGAGCAAAAAATTACTACTAAAAAGTATGAACATGCACAGCACTTAAAAGTTGGCCTACCTTTGCATAAATTACTGCAAGCATGGCATGGAGGCGATCAGACTGTGGCACTGCTGAGATGTTATGGAGGCTCAGGTTTGGGGTTGGTATGTTGCACGTTTTTCAATTGTCTCCTTTTCAACATTTGTCCCCTTGTCTTAGGATTCTTTCTATTTTGCTTGTCATGCCTTAAATTTCTCTTATGCCCTGGTTTATCCACTTTCTTGCAAATTTTTTGCTTAGTGTCTTTATATATATATATATATATATTCTTTTTTCCGTACCTCAGGTAAAGCCCTGACATACTGTACTGAACACTTTTCTGCAGTGGAGCGACAGGGCGCTAATGAAAGGTGACGGCTCTCCATGTCATTAAATCTGGAGATCTCTGTGGAACTGAGTTCACCCACACAAACTCTTTCGTTGTGTGAGACTGTCTCTCTCTGCTGGCTGTCAGCGGTGTTGCGCAACTGTTTAGAGTTACAGGCACATATTTACGGTTTTAAGATTAACTGTATTTTTTATATTTGGAACACAAAGTTTCCCGATGATCAGTAAACACAAATGTTAAAATATATCCCCTTTCAGAAACTGGCACTTATCAAATAATTCAGATCATCTTATAAAAACATTGTAAACACAAAAGCTTCAATCAGTCTCTCTAAGGTTGGATATGCTGAAAAAGAAAGAAACAAGTAATGTATGTCTTGTCCTTCTTTGTGTAAATTAAAAGTACAGTGGAACCTTGGATTGCAAGTAACGCGGTTTGCGAGTGTTCCACAAGACAAGCGAAGATTTTTAATAAATTTTGACTTGGAAAACAAACAAGTTTTGGTTTACAAGTACCGAGTATCATGTATCACGCATGCACTCCTTGTTTTGACGCGGAGTTGTTTTTCGTCACATTATCACAACTGAGCCAACGTTTTTTTGTCTTTCCTGTGCTGCGGAATTGTGAGTAATCATCTCCCCTGCTGGGTCTTAGTGCGCATCTCTTACTGGTATAATCAACATCCGTGAATGTGTACTGTTTACTATAACACTGTGACCACGTGTGTGAGTGTAAAGCACATTTTATTTTGTGTTTGTATGCGTGTGTGTACAGCGTGCGTGTACTGTTTATTATAACATTGTGTGCGTGTAAAGCAAGAGAAAGTCTCGTTAAAGAGGTTAAAGATCCATTTTTTCTCTCTCTGTTTTTGCAAGCAATTTGTGTCTGTGTGTCATTGGAAACCATGCCCCTTCACACACTCTCCTCCTCCTCTCGCCTTCACACACACACACACACACACACACACACACACACCACCTCCTCTAGCCTTCACACACACATACTCTATCTCTCTAATGGAAACACTGCTCTGTCATAGTTCTCTTTACAGGTAAAGTGCAGGTTAATTTGTTTTATTTTTTCTTTACAGCAGTGATTCCGTTAGTGAGCGCTCACTCGAATGTTATTAGAGATGTTCCTTGTTCATTTCCCCCGATAAAACAGTGTTTAGTGTGTGATTGCAGTCCACTCTTTGTGAATCTCCCACAAATTCTTCAATGGGCTTTGTTTCTCAATTCTCTCAAGGCTGCAATTATCCCTCTTGCTGGTGCACCTCTTGTGCCACTAACATCCTCTGATCATCATCATTGGTGTAGCACCTACAGTATATACCCCTATTCCAAATATAAGCCAAATCTGCTCCTAAATCTACACAGATAAAAATTCGTTACAACCTCTAGAAAGCTCTGAGGATGACGGTAACTACTGCTTACAGCCTCTTTTGGGCTCAGTGTGAATTCTTACGATTTTCCAGCATTGTTAGGCCCGCATTTCACTGAGCTGAATTTGCTACCAACCCAGCTGTTTATCATCAACATGTAACAGCAAAAGTTGACACTTTTTGTGATCAGAGTAACATCAATTAACATATTTTTTTTATAGCTGAAAAGTCTGCCACCTAACACACAGTATGAATGCAGATCAATTCCTGCTCTCTGTTTTACCCAGATGAGGATGGGTTCCCTGTTGAGTCTGGTTCCTCTCAAGGTTTCTTCCTATTGCCATCTCAGGGAGTTTTTCCTTGCCACTGTCGCCCTCGGCTTGTTCATCAGGGGCTATCTGATTTAAATTCATACACAATCACATTCCATAAAAACTTAAATAATTATTTTGATTGTGTAAAGCTGCTTTGCGACAATGACAATTGTTAAAAGCCCTATACACATAAAATTGAATTGAATTGGATTGAATATACAATGATAGGTGTTAAAGTAAAAAAAAGTAAAAAAGTAGGATTTTTAAAAATATTTAACAAAAAATTATACTGACATTGAATGAACATTGTTAGAGAAAAGTAAGTCCCATATCAAAGATTTAAAATAATTACTGTTTTTTCAGGATTTCATTAGCATGACACACCCACTACGGATGTATAAGTATTGACAGAGGAATAGCCATGAAGAGAAGAAGCTTACTGTAATTTTGATTGATTGCTATTTTGTAGTCATTTGCTATCATTCTCTAACCTCCTGCCGTCTTTATTACTCTGTGACACACAAATACATGAGCTTTCCTGATTCATGATTCTGCTAATTTTAGGGACAATCTTGCAAAATGATAGTTACTTGCATATAAATCCACAAAAAGTTATGACAATTGTAAAAATTTATAACATGCATTGAATATTATTGTATCACATATTACATTTATATATGTATAATTTATTTAAATATTTATAAAGATCACAGTAGGTGAAGAGAGGCAAGCTGAAAGATCATTTATTAGCCTTACACTTTTTTTTTTTAATTATATGTTAGATTGTGGAATTTGTAAACTTTTCAGATTTTTCAGTTTAACAGAAAATTAATAAACTTGCAAACCAAGAAACATAAATATTATACAGTATATGACAATTATTACAGAGCATTGTTACACAAAGATGTGTCTAGTAAATTCACACATTTAAGTATGCAGTGGGTTGAATACATTTGTTTCAGTAAAAGCACAAAAATAAATTATTTTTTATATGGATGTTGTAAATTTTTGTGCAGCTTCAGGGTCTGTTGTATCAATTTGAGTTACATGCACAGTAAATAAACAGTCATGTATTCACATTTCAGACTCTTCACTTCTATATACAGCATGTTTTCATTGGTGTCTTTAGTAATGGAGAACTGGCCCTGCAGTGACTGGGTGAATATAGTGCCAGTGCCAGCATCAATCCATCCAATCCACTCCAGTGCTTGTCCTAGTTATAAGAATCTGAAAACTAAATATTTAATTTTATGTTTACTAGGACAAATAACTACGCATTAACCAAATATGAGACCTAATACTAATTATTAACTAATTAATTAAACAGTGTAGATATTGTAGCCGGTTTTATTGTGACACTGATTTAATAGATCTGTAATGTCTCAGGTATTGAACAATGTTTATTAGATTTTATAAGATAGTTGGGAATCTCAGGGGACTGAGTCTTTTTATAGTCTTTTTAATTTTATGCGATTCTCTCATTCTGAAGCGAAAAAGGCTGGTTAAACAGCTTGGTTTGTTTTTGTTCTCACTTTTCAGCAGTGACAGGTGCATCTTAGTAAATTAGAATATCATTGAAAACTTTATTTATTTCAGCAATTCAATTCAAAAAGAGAAACTCATATTATATAGATTCATTACACAGAGACTGATATATTTCAAGTGTAAATTCAGAATTTCATAAAATTGAATATGAATATGGTCTCTCAGTCTGTTCCAGTAGGATGCAAAATCCTGGGGAAGACTGCTGACTTGACAGTTGTTTAAAAGATGATCATTGCCACCCTGCACATAGAGGGTAAGACACAAAGGGTCATTGCTAAAGCATCTGGCTGGTCACAGAGTGCTGTATGCAAGCATATTAATGCAAAGTTGACTAAGGAAATATGCTGTAGAAAAGATACACAAGCAACAAGTATAACCGCAGCCTTGTCGCATTCCCTATGTCAGGCCACTTTTCAGGATTCAAAAAATATTATCAATCCCAGAGGGAAATTGCTCGTGCACCAAGCTGCTGCACGCTCGCGCATGCGCAGAATACTGAACCAGAGACAACAACAGAGGTGTTTTACAGTAACTGGGCAAAGGACAAAAAGTTGTAGAAAACCTTGTAGAAAGAAACTGAGACTCTGGAACTCTTAGAGTGCCCAAACCTTGGCACAGTTATTTTTGTTCAATTTATGGCATAAGAAATAACTATGCATAAATGTTCGCTTTTTTTTTCCGTTTTCAAGAGAGACTGTGTTAACATCCTTTCAATTAAAAAAATCACCAAAATCTTTTATGTATCAATGAGAATTTTTTGCATAAATTTTTGCTAACTTTTGCATAAGACTGTAATACAAGAGTTTCACTTTTTGAACAAATCAACTTTTCAATGATATTCTAATTTATTGAGATGCACTAGTATGTGCGTGCATGTGTGTGTGTGTGTGTGTGTGTGTGTGTGTGTGTGTGTGTGTGTGTGTGTGTGTGTGTGTTTGTGCATGTGTGTGTTAGTCAGGTGTAATACAGGCTATACCTCTGGAAAAGAAGTTGTTCCTAAGTCTGCTAGTGCTTCATTTAACTTTCCAAATATTGCTTAAAGCATTAAAATTTATAAAACTCTGTAAATCACTTCTTAAATAAATAGAAAAATACAGTTGAGTGAAATATATTTAATATTGCTAAATATTATTTAAAATAAAATTAATAGTTATAGTCAAAAAAAAACTTTAAAGAATTAGTTTTATTAACAACTGTGAGTTTAAAATTAAGGCAAACTATTATGATCATATTCATTCTGATGTAAGAACATAAAGATTTTACTTAAATCATTAACTGTTGTTTTGTGAAGTTTTTGTAAGGGGAATCCACTGTACTGTGTCACTGTGACCCTCTTGCGCAGTAATACACAGCTGTGTCTTCAGTTTGCAGATTCTGTCCTTGAATTGTTATTGTGTTAGTAGAAGTGTCTCTGGAGATGCTGATCTTATTTTTCAGTTTGTCACTGTAAGCTGTAACCCCATTACTCCAGATGAGTCCAATCCACTCCAGAGCTTTTCCAGCAGGTTGTCGGATCCAAGCTGTATTCCAGCTCGTAAGTGAATATGAAACCTTACAGGGGATGGAGAGACTCTGGCCTGGCTGGACTGTCATGGCAGCAGGCTGAGTCAGTTCCTGGCCATGTACATCTGTGGAGGAAAAAACACTGTTATGTCTCACACAATATACACAGTGTGTTATACATTTATTATTATTGTAATACATGAACATATTGTATTATATAAAACACTCACAGGAAGCAGCTGCCAGCAGGAGAAGTAGAGATGTAGAGAACATGGTGAGTGTTGGGTTTCTTCTCTGTTCTCCAAAGTTAAACAGAGAACATCACATCACATAAATGGTATTATTTCCCACTCCGATGATTGTATTTGCATATCTTTTGACGATACAGTAGGAGGAGTTAATATTTAAAACATATTTAAAGCATATAAGACATTATTGTTATGGAGGATGTATGTCGCTTTTTACAAAGGAAAGGAAAACCATTTTCCTTAGCACAAACCTGTCTTATATTAGAAATTCCAACTGCAACACAAAATATTTGGATTGATATTATTTTTGGAGTTATACATATGTTATATTGTATATGTCATACATAATGCTTAAACTATAATTGACAGAAAATTGTGGTTTACAGCATTCAGTGGCCACAAACATAAAGCGTTGTTAAGCCTTTCTTCTGCTGCCTAACAAACAGATAAATCGTGTAATAGGCATGTTATACAAGGAATAAAACAGTGTGATGTAATATAAAATTACTTAAGTAAATGTATCTGGTTTTACTCTACTAAGAAATTATTTACATAAAAATAAATACCTACACTAGGTTATTTGTCAGCACTGACACAAAAGTAGATTGAACAGCATTTTAATTACACATTTTGTGGATCCATTTTGAGTGCGTGTGTGTGTGTGTGTGCGTGTGTGTGTGCGTGCGTGCGTGTCTGTGCCTTCTGCCATAATTTAATTTTTTAGTTTCATAATAATATTGCAGAAAAAGCATGAGACTTTAAAATCCATGTGCTGATCCTTATGGCACCGTCTCAGTCAGTATTAACTTGCTGGGTGGATGTGGTATAGATAAAGAATGAGCGCCCCTTATAGGCCATGAAGTGTAATAAAAACACACTTCGATTTAAGGCTAAATGCTGTATATCCAGTATGTTAAGTAAGTTATGAGTGTACTGTAAGTAAATTTAACTGTCTGAGGAAAAGCTAGAGCTTTTCTTGTACAGTAGTTGATGTAGAAAAAAAGGTGAAAAATAACAAACAAAAAAATGTGAAACAACTGAAAACATGTTTTATATTCTACTTTTTTCAAAATAGCCACAATTTGCTCTGATTACTGTTTTGCACACTCTTGGGAAGCATTCTCTCGATGAGCTTCAAGAGATAGTCATCTGAAATGGTTTCCAACAGTCTTGAAGGAGTTCCCAGAGGTGTTTAGCACCTTTGGGTTCAGGTCCGGTGACTGTGGAGACCTTTTTTTGTTAAGTACATAACTCCACATGTGTTCATTCATAGTTTTGATGCCTTCAGTGAGAATCTACCAATGTAAATGGCCATGAAAATAAAGAAAACACATTGACAGATAGATGAGGTGTGTCCAAATTTTTGGCCTGTACTATCTATCTATCTATCAATATATATATATATATATATATAGTAGCGTTTTTAAATGCTAAGAAGGAACTTGGAGAGACAAGTGAGCTTCCTTGCTGCCCAATGCAAATGGCTGGGAGTACTTTATTAAGCACAGCACTGTATACTTTGATTAGTGAGATGTGAAGTTAAAATGTGCAGTCTGAGCGGTGACCAGAATTGAGTAGCAATTTGGAAACTTCAGCTAGTGAAAAAATAATCACTGTATATATTGAGCACTTTGTGGCGTCTGTAGGAGTGAGAAGCCCCTTTTATTTTCACATTTGCATTTTTCTCCTGTTTTTTGTTTAGGAAGTTACAGTAGGTTAGACAATTTTGTATTTTATTTTGCACTTGATTTTTGACTAGACAAGCCTAGGGCGTGGTAGAGTATTTTTGTTTGTTGTTTTGGGCATTGCTCAACTCTGAGTCTAAATAAAGGCGGTGGCTACCTTTACTTGGGAGTGGAAAGGTGGTGAGAGGCCTTATTATGTTACTCTATGTCCATTCCCCCCCTAGGTAGAGGTCGTAACATGATTTGGGGGCTTGTGCGCTTTTCTATCTTGTCGTTTAGGTATGTTTAGACAATTTGAATATCTTTTTCTCTACATTTGTCTGTCTAGCATTTTTTTCTTATTGATGGTGGTGACATGGAGTTTAAGTTGGAAGATTTCACTACAAATCCAACTAGGGAGGAATTATACACGTGTCGTAGGGCTGATTTGATTTTGTTAGCATTTTTTTTTTATGTGCAGGTGCCAGTTAGTGCAAGAAAGGGAAAGAATTAACAACTCCTTATAGAAAGGCTAAATGAACGGGGTGTGTTTGAAAACCCAACTTTAGCTGATGAAGTTAAACTGGGTGATATTGCTGGTGTTCCTACCCCACTCAAAGACCTCCCAGTGCAGCTGGGCATGACGGCAGAGGAGTTAAAGTTAACTCTGCATAAAAGGGAGGTAGAAGTGAGAAACAGGGGGTTGGAGATTGTACTTTTTATCTGTACTTGACTGTACTTTTCTCTCAAACACCCTTGTCAGACCCCCATGACAGCTTTGATGTGAACAGGCACATTGCATTAGTTCCAGCTTTTAGAGAGTCAGAGGTAGATTCTTATTTCAATGCATTTGAACATATTGCCGCGACATTAAAGTGGCCAAAGACTGTACGGCCTCTTCTTCTGCATTGTAAATTTGTAGCCAAAGCTCAGGAAGTGTGTACCACTTTGTCCATTGAAGACAGTCTAGATTATGATAAGATAAAGGCCACAGTACTCCGTGCATATAAGTTAGTGCCAAAAGCTTATAGGCAAAAATTCTGAAAGTGTGAAAAAACTGCCACACAGAAATATGTGGAGTTTGGTAGAGAGAAGGGCGTTCTTTTTGATAAATGGTGCCAAGTCAGTAAAGTTAAAACTTTAGAGAATTTGCGTAAGCTTATTTCGTTATCCAGAGAAAACTGTTATTTATTTAAATGAGCGAAAAAAGTCATGTCTCTTGCTACTGCTGCTGTGTTGGCAGATGAGTTACCATTAACGCATAAAAATATATTTTCTCTGATACGTTATGATCAGAGCTCAGCTAAGAATTTTTTTTTTAAATCAGCCAAAACAGTGCACCGCACTCCCACTGCAGGTTCGGAAACGCGCAAGTATTTATACTGTCATGAGCAGGGTCACCTCATCGCTGTCTGTCCTACTCTAAAAAGAAAGGAACAAGCCAAAAATCTAAAGGCTCCAAAAGATCCAGCACCTTTTGCCCTTATTCATACCACAGTAAAATCCAATAACCAAATTAATCAGGACTTCAAACCGTTCATCTCTAATGGTTCGGTTTTTCTGGGTAGTGAGGATGGAGGCATTCCGATTCAAATATTAAGAGACACCGGAGCCAAACAGTTCCTCATTCGTCGTGATTTGATACTATTCTCAGCTCAGTCCTATTGTGGGTCTGATATATTGGTGTGGGGAGTATAAATGAATGTAGTTTGCTTATTCTGCACTTTGTTTACTTGTCGTCCCAGTTTGTGTCGGGAAAGTATAGGATAGCCGATCGAGCTGAGCTACCAATAGCAGGTGTTGATTTAATCCTCTGTAATGATTTGGCTGGAGGAAAAGTTTTCCCGTCTCCTGAAGTAACTAAAGTTCCGGTTGTGGATGTGTCTGGTTGTGAACCTGCTGCGTTAGACCTGTCCCCTGTTTTTCCTGTGCATGCTGTAACCCACGCCCAGGCTTGGAAGCTCAGTGATGTGGAGGATCTAGGTAATTCATTCTTGAACACCTCCGATCCCACTGCTTCACCTAGGAAAGTTAAAGACACTGACCCTGTGTGCCTCGAGTTGCAGCCAGAAGTCTTATCTAGATTAATAGACCGAGAAAAATAAGTTACGGCACAGCAATCTGATCCAACTCTGTCGTCTTGTTTTGCAGTGGTGGAAAACCCTACAGTACATGTGAAAAGTCTGGGTTTTACTTTATTAATGATGGTCTTCTAATGTGCCGCTGGACTCCGAGCTCTGGTTTTAAACATGACTGAATTAGTCAAATCGTGGTACTCACAGGTTCTGATTTTAGCACATGATCATGGCATGTCAGGCCATTTAGGAATAAAGAAAACGTATAATCGTGTCCTCTGCTTTTTTTTTTTTTTGGCCAGGTCTAAAATCGAATGTGACTAAGTTCTTTCGCTCCTGTCATACTTGTCAAGTGATGGGTAAACAAAATCAGTTGATTCCAACTGCTCCACTGAAACCGATCCCTGTTGTTGGTGAACCTTTTGAGCATGTCATCGTTGACTGTGTTGGTCCATTACCAAAAAACAAATCTGGGAACCAGTATATCCTCACCATGATGTGTGCCACAACATGCTATCCCGAAGCAGTACCATTAAGAACACTAATAGCTCGTGCCATCTTGAGGGCGCTTTTTTTTTAAGAAATAGTGAAGTTTTTTTTTTTTACTTTTGGCCTCCCGAAGCGCATTCAAAGCAACCAAAGGACCAATTTTATGTCCACAATATTTAAACAGGTCATGTTAGTGCTCAATGTCAGGCATCAAACATCCAGCGCATATCACCCAGAAAGCCAGGGCGCATTAGAGAGGTTCCACCAAACTTTAAAAAACATGATTTGAAAGTTCTGCACGGAGTCAAACCATGAATGGGATGAGGGCTTACCACTGTTGTTGTTTGAGGGAGACTTGCCAAGAGTCTTTAGGGTTCATTTCCGCTGATCTAGTATTCGGTCATACTGTGCTCGGACCTTTGCGTCTGCTACGCGAAAAATGGCTTTCAGAAAAGCCAGGTTTAGAGGGTAATATTCTGGATTATGTTAGTTCATTCAGGGAGAGGCTACATCATGCATGCGAGGTAGCGCATGAGTGAGCTTTCACTGCTCAATCTAGGATGAAAGTGTATTTTGACAGAAAGATGGTACTGCGGACTTTTCAGGTTAACCGCGTACTGGTTCTACTTCCCATTGTTGCTAAGTTTGTTGGCTCTTATGTGATTGACTGTAAACTCAGATTAAGTCATCCAAACACCAGATCGCAGGAAGAAAACGCATGTGTGCCAAAAACATGCTAAAACAATATGTTTCACGAAGGGGTTCTGTTGATTTTTTGCCTGTAGTTGCTCCTGTTGTGTCTGTTACTTCAGTTTCTGCCGTCCAACCGTATCACCCGAGTGATGATGGAATAAATGACAGACATGGTTCAGCTCCCTGTGCTACAGTAGTCTTCAGAACTAAATAAAGGCTATATTTACTTTGTTAAACCTGGTGGATACCTTTGCTTGGGAGTGGAAAGGTGGTGAGTAAAGAAATTATGTTATGTCCATTACACCCCTAGGTAGAGGTCATAACAGTACTTCTACTACAGCCAAGTTACTTATACATATTATTAGATATTATATCCTTCAGTTTTTTTTTTAACCTCAAGCAAAGCTCTAACATACTGTACCAGTCAATCCTCTACAAATGTGTGATGAGCTGTAGCCAAGGTCTTAAGTGTCTGCAATGTTCATGCAATCCATGTTAATCAGCTTGGATAATTCTGGGTTACTGAGTTCTCCTGCATGGATGCTCTCATCTCTGTGGTCAGCCAGTAGTGTAGCGTAGCCTCTTTCAAATTCAGTACCATCAATTTCAGAGTGCTAAGTGCTTAGAAGCACTAAACCGTAAAGTATTTTATACTATATTTTTGAAGGAGGAATTTCTAGGAATAAAAGGTACATCTGGGTTCGCAGACTTTATTTTACCAGACAACTAATATGTAGTACATGCTTATCCAACAATGTTTTAAATATGTTCTCACTCTCTCTCTCTCTCTCTCTCTCTCTCTCTCATCATCTATCCCACGGGGGTCACGGGGGCCTGGGGCATGGGCCAGAGTACACCCTGGATGGGGTGCCGGTCAATCACAGGGCACGCATGCACATACACTACGGGGAATTTGGGAATGCCAATTAGCTTAATGTTCATGTCTTTAGAATGGGAGAGGAAATCAGAATACCCAGAGGAAACCCACCAAGCATGGGGAAAATATGCAAACTCCGTGTACTCACAACGGGAGGCGGGAATCAAACTCAGACTCCGTAGGTGCAAGGTGACAATGAAAAATCACACTTCTTTGTCTGCTAATCTGATGGATGAGTCTGGGTTTGATGAACGCCAGATAGCAGTTGTCTGACTGCAAGTGTAAAGTTTGGTAGAGGGGGATTAGGATTTAGGGTTGTTTTTCAGGCCCCTCAGCCATCTTAGAATTAAAGTGGAGACAGCAAGCCAGGCCTTTTCGTCCATCATCAGTGTCTGACCTCACAATTGCACTACTGGAAAAATGGTAAAAAATTCCAAAACACATTCCTAAACCTTGTAAAAAGCCTTCCCAGAAGAGTTGGAGCTGTTATAGCTGTAAAGGGTGGGCCAACATCTTATTAAACCCAATGGATTAAGAATGGGATGTTACTTAAGTTCATATGCGAAGGGAGGGAAGGGAATACTTAAGCTATATAGTGTATGTTATAATATAATAATTAATAGCTTTACTACTAACTATTACCAGTCACATGTCATTTATCTACTCTGCATTATGTTTGTATTAATGCAATTATGTCACTATTACTAATATGATTATGTTTTTTATATAATGAATAAATTAATATAAATAATAATTATATTTATAAATTATAAATAAATAATTTCTTACCTTAATCTGTTCTTTCTTACTTAATTTTTTTAATCATCAGTTGAAAATAGACATTTTAATTTGCTTAGATTTTTTTTGTGGGCACTGTCTATATAAGTAAGTTGTCTGAACTGAAATATTTAGTTTATTATTGTTGTTATTTAGAGGACACCTCCTTGACTAAGGCCCTTCTCCCCCGATCGCTCAGTTTAGATGGCCGACCAGCTCTAGGAAGAGTCCTGGTGGTTTCGAACTTCTTCACTTACGGATCAGCACTGTAGTCTAATCAGCACTCAACTGCACGCATAAAGTTTTCCAAAACTAGAAATAAACGAATGATTATGAATGCATTGGGGAAAAACAGCAAGGAGACTGACTCTGACCATTTTAATAATTCCTGAATAAATGATTATTTCATTATCATTTATTTAGGTCTCAGTAGAACATTGTTAAATACCTTAATGGCTGTTTATTGAAACGTTATTTATTGCTTGTATCAAAATGCTGTAGAGCTGTTTTCATGTCCTTACGAATTTGTTTCCATTGTTAACAGCTCGATGGGTGGTTGCAACCCTTAAAAAAAAAAATGAACCGAACTGGTAGATACCCCAAGGACTTCAGAGATCAGATAATTTGGCTCAGTGGAATGGGGGCCTTAGAGAACAGACTGTGTTAAACACAACACTTTGTTGGACACATGCTGTATTATTACTGAATTCACTGATCCAACTTTCCATCCATCTTTTTTCACTGTTTATTACATATGCTGTAAAATTAAGAACTACATAAAGTAATATTCTTTTTATGTCATTATTTAATCAATACTACTAGTTCACATTCTCAGTGACACAAGCTATTAAATATTCCATTGGACGACAGTTAACATTTAAATGAGATGTTTATTAATTGCATTAAGGGAATGTTCCTTTTACATGTCACAAAGTTTTTGTAAGGGGAATCCACTGTTCTGTGTCACAGTGTCTCTCTTGCGCAGTAATACACAGCTGTGTCTTCAGTTTGCAGATTCTGTCCTCGAATTGTTATTGTGTTAGTAGAAGTGTCTACTGACATGCTAAACTTATTTTTCAGTTTGTCACTGTAACTACTTCCACCACTATAGATGCGTCCAATCCACTCCAGAGTTTTTCCTGCAGGTTGTCGGATCCAAGCTGTCCAATAGCTTGTAACTGAATATGAAGTCTTACAGGTGATGGAGAGACTCTGGCCTGGCTGGACTGTCATGGCAGCAGGCTGAGTCAGTTCCTCACTGTGAACATCTGTGGAGGAAACACATAGTAATGTCTTACAGAATATACAGTGTGCTGCACATTTATTATTGTAGTGAATAAATTAATTTGATAAAACACTCACAGGAAGCAGCTGCCAGCAGGAGCAGTAGAGATGTAGAGAACATGGTGTGTGTTGTTTGCACTGGATCCTTCCCAATCCGTCACATAAATAGAGTGATGTCCAATTAGCCCTGACGCTTGTATTTGCATGTCCGTTGATAGTGGGAGGGTCAACACGCACAATGTTGCAGATAATTTACTATGTAAAGTATGGAGAAAACAAGCCCATTAACATAAACTGTGAATATGATAAATAAGCAGGACACACATTCTCACCCACACATGCATGCAAACTACAGAACAACTACAACAAAAACTCAGAAAAAAACAGATGTTAAATAATGGCACTAATAAGACATAATGAGCTACAGGTGAAAATAATTATTGAGATACATGACACACTGAGGTTGATGGATAATGTAGTACACGGAGTTCTGTGATGTGACTGTTACAAACCTGAAGAGAGAAAATAAAAACTTGAATAAAGTCTTAAGTGACTAAAAGTCTTAATTAATACTTAATAAAATACTTAAAAATACCTAAAAGCCTTTAATTGGATAATTACTGCAGTGGTTAATATGTTTTAACTGCCACAATCCTTCTTTAAACTCTAACTAATATGGTGAGGAGCACATAATTTCTTAAACAACTTAGGCAGATTATGTGTCCTGTGGAAAAAGTCTTACTCTGTTTTAGAAGGGTCAAATTATTGGCCTGCATTAAGCAAAGAAATGAACTCAAAGAGATTGCTGCAATGACTGGAATTGGGTCAAAACTGTCCACCTATAATTTCTCAAAGCATAGTGCTAAACTAGCAATTTTGTAAAGAGAAAAATAAAATTGGTTGGAAAGTGAACATGAATGACTGTAATTGGAGATTGCTTAAATGCGTAGTGAAGTTGTATCATAAGTCCTCTACGGCAGTAGATCACTGATATGTTTAATAGTAAAAGTACAAGTATTTCCACATGAACAAACCCTACATGATTTACATTTTCTCGATTCTAAAATTGTTTTCTTTAAAAAAAAATTGCCTAGAGTTGCACTTGTTTAGAAGTTACTTACTGCCGTCTATAGATGCAAAAACATTAACACTTTGTTTTCTTTCTGCAGATGTGTGTTTTGCCTAATCTGAGTGAGCGTGTGGAGTTCCCATTACTGATAGTAATAACCACTTTACGCAGATCAGAATCAATAACCTCATCATAAAACCTCTATGGCAAGAGATCACTGATATGTTTAAAAGTAAAAGTACAAGTTTTAAAAAACTTGACAGTGACACCAGTGACAACTGCTCGTGACCTTAAAATAAAAGATTATTATTCATAGTCACGAGCAGCTGTCTAAGCATTTCACTGCATACCGTACTGTGTATGACTGTGTATGTGACAAATAAAATTTAAATTTAAATTTGATAAACAACTGTATGAATCAGCAATAAAAGTCCATGGATGTGCTGGAGAAGACTTTACATAGTGGTTCAACTCTCCAATAATGAATACTGGGTCTCGGCCAAAAATTAGTGCAAATCTGGACAAAAGTAAAGTTAATCACATTGCATAAGCTTGTTCAAGCAATGTCACCATGTAAACAAAGCTAAAGGCATCTGAATTAAATATTAAAACTTGACATGTAATGAACCTTTTTTTTAACCAGGCAGTGACAACACCAGGAATTAGTCTTCAAAAAAAAATGTGACTCACCAGTTTTATTTGCGTAATTTTTGAAAGACACACATGAAATTATGTAGGATATATTTGCCAGTGTTACAGGAAGTGTGAGAAGGTGGTCTGTTATCATGAAATGCAGTCAGGTTGCATTACAAACATACATGTATTACATTGAATAAACTTTTACAGATTGTTACTTTATTTTATTTAATGATCTAGGCTTTTATGCTGAAACTTGTCAGAGCTACAGTTTACACACCATGCTAAGGGTATTAAATGTTCTACCAGATTTTTTTCCCACTAAATTAATTGAGCTCTGCTGCCCCCTACTGTGTTTTTAGGTTTTAGACTATGAGCTGTAAGAACAGACTGTTAAATTATTACATTTTGTCTTATTCCTTAATATTGTTGTGTTTTTCATCACTAAGAAGGAAATTGGAAAGATGAGTGAGCTTCCTTGCTGCCGAATGCAAATGGCTGGGAGTTCTTTATTAAGCACAGCACTACATAGCATGAACAGCTCATTCAATTTAGCCTCAGCAGAAATTAACATTCAATAGAACACACACCTAACACACACACAACCTGGCCGAAGCCACTAACCCAAACACCTTTCCCCAACAGGGTGAACACACAACAACCCCTTCCGCAAAGCATGATGGTTGCCAGTCGAAACCCCGCCCACGCCACAATATTAATAATTCACTAATTATTTATTTCCACTGTTCATTATTCATTCTCTAAAAATCATAAATAAAGGAAGATTTGAAAAGGCTGGGATTTAAAATAACTTTCAAATGAATCTTATATAAAAATCATTTTTCATGCAATTTTTTGTTCAAAATGCTGTTTATGCATTCTCAGTGACACAAGCTGTTAAGCCTTCATCCCAATAGACTGAAAGAGGTCAAAAAAGGTTTATTTTAATCCAAAGTCCGATCCAATGTTCATGTTACAATTCAAATCTCACTCTATATATATGCTGTTAGAAATAAAGGAACAGTTTAAGGGTCATTCTAGAACCGCGGGTACATTTCAAATAGAAAAAGAAGACAAAAAATAGTATTTTCTTTTTATGTTAAACTTTTTTTATTTTCATAGAACACACTTCAAATTTAATATTTTCAATATTTGCTGATCTTAAACTTGTAAGATTTTTAGAAATTATTCTGAAAATCAAAGTACGAACAGAAAAATCTGTCAACTACTAACTACTCTGTTGACAATAACAGAGTTGACATTTTCCACCATTTTGTGCTTTAGCTCAAAATGCTAACCTCAAACCAGATACCACATGGCATGTATAAAACAGAAATGTATGTATTTTATGCTTTTTTTTATCAGTGCTTTAAAGATTGTTGTGCCTTTTTATAACAGAGTTAACAGAGTTAACCAGAATGTAGGGACAGACACAAAATGTATTTTCAATTACTAAAATTACAAATAATACAGAAAATAGATGTTTTATGCAACTGTTTACATAAATTAGTAAATTAAACACACAAAAAAATATTAAAATTAGACGTAATTATTTCATGATAATTGAAGCTGAATGTATGATTCAGGAGGCATAGACAGTCAAAAATAGGTATAGAGGGAGTCTTTAATTTAATATTTTCATGACAAAATGTTCCTAAATACACATATAAACATTTTTAGTGATAGCTTGATATAATGTGAAATTTTTTTAAACTCTTTCAATACATTTTTTTTTTTGAAAAATAATAAAAGGTTTATCTCTTATCTCGGAGACGCAAAATGTACCCGCAATTCTAGAATGACCCTTAAAAACAACATCATACTTCTATATGTTTATTGTCAATTTTTAGTAACTATGTAGGTGGACAATTTGAACTTTAATGGCTGTGTATATTTCTTTGTATTTGTATGGAATGTAAATCTTGAATGAATTTTTGGTGAATTTTAATTTGTACACTGCTGGGCTATGAATACCGTAAATGTGCATGGTTGCTCTGTAATATCGGGCTCTGATATGAAGTATTCTACATGCTCTCACTTTGGAATGCTGCAGTTATGTTTGCTCTAATGACACATGTTTTTTTTTTTGTTGTTGTTTTTGTTTTTTTTTCTCAAAGAGTTAGATCTGTCACTCAGTCTGGATTTGTACTGCGATCTGCTGTTTAGTGATGCCTGCAACAGACGATAGTAAAACTTTGACTGACGTTTATTTGTTGCATTGAGAGGATGTTTATTTCACGTTTAGTACAGTTTTTGTAGAAGGAAAATACTGTTCTGTGTCACTGTGTGTGTCTCTTGCGCAATAATACACAGCTGTGTCTTCAGTTTGCAAATTATGTCCTCGAATTGTTACCATGTTAGTAGAAGTGTCTCTGGAGATGCTGAACTTATTTTTCAGTTTTTCACTGTAATATGTACTCCTATTATAATAAATGCTTTCAATCCACTCCAGAGATTTTCGGACCCAACCTGTACTATAGCTTGTAACTGAATATGAAACCTTGCAGGTGATGGAGAGACTCTGGCCTGGCTGGACTGTCATGGCAGCAGGCTGAGTCAGTTCATCACTGTGGACATCTGTAAAGGAAAAAGTGGAGAAAAAAGTGATCTCTCACACAATTTACAGTATGCTGCACATTTATTATTATTGTAGTAAATAAATTGATTTGATAAATCACTCACAGGAAGCAGCTGCCAGCAGGAGCAGTAGAGATGTAGAGAGAACATGGGGGGTGTTGTGTGTACTGGTGTCTCCTCTATTCTCCAAAGTTCAACAGAGATTATCATATAAATACAGTGATATCCCACCCTGATGCATCTATTTGCATATCTGGTGAAAATGGTAGGATTTACAGGCCTGCATTTAAAAAATAAAAAAATTAAGAACTTGCAAAAATAGTCAAATGCAAATAATTTAGTGTGTATAATATGAACAAACAAACAAAACAAATCATGAAAACAAGACACGATAACTTGTTGATAAAAAAGCATTCACACACACCCACACAACCAGCAACGTTTGCACAATATTATGATTTTTTTTCCTTCTCACACAAACTTTACACGAAAAATAAACTTAGCGAAAGACTGCAAAAAGTGAAGCCCTCCACCCTAAAAACTTTGCAATGTCAGGAAAATTAAAGTGTTATCCTGATGCATAATAATTAAACATAAACCAAACATGTCTTTTTTAAATGAATAAATAATTTCATTAATTAATTAAAACATTTAGTGAGTTTGATTTACATGACAGTGTTTAGCGATTCACTAAAGTGCAAAAGAACTAAACAAATATTAGATTTCCTAAAATGTATAAACATGTACACATTCACAAAATATAAAATCTACTCTTGTTTACTCACAAATTTATTAAACAGTGCAGAATATACATCCTGGTTAAATGAACCACTGAAACAATAGATCTGTTATGCCTTAGTTTTTAAATAATGAATAATGATTTTATTACTGTAATTTGCTGGAATTCACAGAACTGCATCAGTCTTTTTAATCTTTGTCAGAATAAAGTGAACATGCTGGGTAGTTGTTGGTTAGGTAGATAAAGAGCGAAGACCAAAGATGAAATATTATTTTAATGTCCTTTGATATTTGAAATAAGGAGAGATGGTCGTCTTAGCCCTGCTAATTCATTTATACCAGGCGTCCTTGGGGACAAGTGTACTGCAGAGAGATGAAAATGTACAGAGATTTTTTTTGTACAGGGCTACAGTTAGTTTTTCTCCTTTTGAGGATTTCGCGGAAATGTGACGTTGCATTGTTGTTAAACAGATTCATCTCCCCACTGCCCTCATGAGGGTCGTTGTTGCAGTACAGTTACTAAAGAACAAGGACCCTGATACCTGATAGTTATTGACTTTGTTGATTAGGGCTCTTCAGTAAGAGCTTTGTCCACCATTTCTGTAACACAACCCAACAAAATGATAAAGCATTGTTGTTTGGCTTTTGTTGAAAATTGTAATCTTCTATTAAAAAATTGTAGATAAATTTGACCAGCTTCAAGATATTTTTCGCTAACTGGAATTTCAGATTTTGTGGTGTGGTTTTAAATCTCTCTAAGATTCCAGCTAACATTATAACAGAGAGGTAGTACTGACTGACCCTCAGCCCCACAATCAACCTTGTTCAGTTTCAGTTCTGTGATTTTAAGTACACACTGGGCTGATTTTTATAACACAATAAATGCAATAAATAGATTGTCGTAAAAACAAGGAAACTGTTGCCTCCTATAGGTGATTGTTGTCATAATTACCATGTGCTGTGTATGTATGTGTTGTTTTCGACATGTGAGAACAAATAAATTACAATATTCTAAAATTATTCTGCTTTAAGTTCTGCTTTACTCAGATTTAAAGTGTATGGGAGTGTTATATATCACGAGTGTCAATGAGCACTATAAATGTATTAACTCCACAACCACAGACTCAGCGTATAGATGAATGGATGATTATATTGTTTAAAGTGAAAGCATTATTAAAGCCAAGAGCACATAATTTGACAACAAGGAGGGAAGAAAGATTTTATGCATTAGGAATAGGTTTATCGCTTGGTCTTAGTGTGTGGTCTCTTCTATAATCCAGCAACTCCCCCCCCCCCCCCCCCTTATTTTTTGTAGTTAAGATAACAGAAAATCTTTGGTTAGTCTTCTGGACCTGACATTTTCTTGAATTCCCCAAATACCAATTATTACCAAACATCTAACTAATATATTGCAGCATTTGTATGACTAAAAATGACTATAATATACTATTGAACTGTATATTTGCTCTCTCTCTCTCTCTCTCTCTCTCTCTCTCTACACCCTTGGTGGCAACAACTGCAATCAAGTGTTTGTGATAATTAGTAATGCATCTTTCACAAAGCTCAAGGGTAATTTTGGCCCACTCTTCTTTTCAGACTTGTTTTAAATCAGATCAAGTGTGGAGTTTTTAGGCATAAGGGCCTGTTGAAGGTTCTCAATCAAAGTTATGTCTTGACTTGCGCATTAAAAACCTTTTTTTTTTTTTTTTTACTTTTGAGCCATTCAGAGGTAGATCTTGATGCTTTTATAGATCTCTTAGCATACTTCAGTTTATGGGACAGGTTCTATTTAAAGCGGTCATACAGGCCTACATGCACTTTTTTAAGCTGTTTGGACTGAACTGTGTGTTAGGAGAGTGCGTACACAACCACTCTACGATGATAAATGCCATTATAACTGATCCAAAGCGATTTAAAATAATTTTACACGGCTTTTTAAGAATGGAAAATTTAACGCAATACCTGCAAAATAGGGTTTACAGGCCGCAACTTCATTTGAGTGAATACAATAACTACTCTAATTTATATATTTCAATATTAGGACGGGGTTAGTTATGTTAACCAATCACTTGTTTAGGCGAGCACATCTGATGTACTGGCCAAGGTGCAACATGTGGCCTGCCAGACAGACACACCACAACTGTGCACAGTTGGCTCCCAGCTGTCAATAACAACTCTACGTCCTCATCACAAAAGCACAGGTTTGCTGATCCAAATCCTGCATAGTGTAAAGTAATTTATTCAGTTTCTGTGTTACTTGTCAATAATAATTGTTATGTAATTCTTAAAAGTATATTCTTTTACTGTGGTAAAATGTCTACTATTACTGTATGTAACATAGCCACACAGACAACTACATTATGGCCAGATATTGGTGTTGTCTCCTCACAACCACTGCTACAGTATCATCAACACCAATAAAGAGGCCAAATAAGAGATCTCGCATGAAACAGGAGGAGGACCCTTTTGGAGACAGCTCAAGTGTAAATGTGGAAGAGCCTATGGATTCTACATATGATCCAGCTGACTCAATCACAACTTTGACTGAGCCAACAGATGTGACGTGAGTGACAAGATTTTGTAAATATGTTGTATTCAGTTGGATTGCATTCATCAAAATATTTTAAGTATGATATGTGAATGTTGTAAATTTTTAATGTGGTGTTTATTATTCTAATAGAACGGAATCTTCACAGCCGGCTAATAAGACACCAACATACAGTACATTGTTTATGAAAACTGCCAGCTGCAGCTCTTTGAGCAGTGTCCTGTGTGTCACCGTGTTACTGATGTGCAGAGAAGTATGACTGGCACATTCCTCGCGGTGGAACAACGGTGTCCACACTGTAACTTCGTAAGAAAATGGAATAGTCAGCCACTTTTAGGAAGCACTCCTGCCGGGAACCTCCAACTTTCTGTTGCAGTGTATGCCAGTGGTGCCTCTTTCTTCAAACTTTAAAAGGTAGGTTTATAAGAATTACCCTGTAGTCTACAATTTACTGTAGCATTTAATATCACAAATAACCACTCTGGACATAAAGAAATAAACTTACTATCCCTAAAGTCATACTAAAAAAAGACTCCTCTTTGTCTGACCTTAGGTATCCAGGGCAATGCAGCTGAAAATGATCCATTACAACACCTTTCGAAGTCATGCCCGGAGGTACATAGAGCCTGCAATTGTTAGCTGGAACACCGCACAGGAGGGCATGTTGCAGCAGCTCAGACAGGAACAGAACATTGTCCTAGGCGGTGACTTGAGGGCTGATTCACCAGGTAGTAAATGCTAAACAACTGTCTCAGTTTATAGATTACTGTAAAAGCGAAGCATACACAATAATAATAATAAAAAGGATTATGTTTTATTATTATTATTGTTATTATTGTGTATTTATATCCTTTTATGTAAACACTTAATGTTTTTTACACCTATAGGGGGCAGTAGGTTACTTCTATTGAAGTAAAACTCATTAAACTTGTTTTTAAAGGAAAACACTTTCTAAAGTGGGAACAGATCAACAGTTGTTTAGGAACATGGAGCAGAAGCATCCTTTAAATAAAAACAGCAATATGAAAATGATGCAAAAACAGTTTTCTGTTATCTAAATTACCCACTATTCCATGGCTGAAATCGTAAAGATCTAATTATTTCTACACCACCCTAAAGTTGGATGTGAACATAATCTGAAGCTCTTGATGTGTATCTACATGTGTTCACCTCATATAATATTACAACACCTGTTTGTCCATGAGATTAACCATTAACAAATGTTCTCAATCCTCTTATTTATTAAACTATAAACTAAAACATGAATCCACAACCCATTAAATTTCCACTCAGATAAGGAGTGTCTCTATGCAAATGTCCTTCCCTGTTATATATTTAAGCAATGAAGAGCAAGAGCTTTTACTCATTTTGCTTCAACACACACCATGATCTCTACATCCCTACTGCTGCTGCTTTTGGCAGCCGTACACTGTAAGTGTTTTACATTTGATTATATATAAAATATGGGTTTTGTAACTTTTTGCTTACATCATTACAATATTTTCTTTAACAGGTGTTCACAGTGTTGAGCTGACCCAGCCTGCATCCTCAGTAGTAACCCCTGGTCAGTCACTGACTCTGACCTGTAAATTGTCTGGATATTCAGTAACTGACAGCAGCTACAGTACAGCCTGGATACGACAACCTGCAGGAAAAACTTTGGAGTGGATCGGACAGATATGGGGTGGTAGCACTTACTACAGTGAGAAACTGAAAAGCAGGTTTCAGATTTCCAGAGACACGTCCAGCAACACAGTAACGTTAACAGGACAGAACATGCAGACTGAAGACACAGCTGTGTATTACTGCGCTCGTAGACCACAGTGAGACAGATCAACAACATCCCTGTACAAAAACCCCCAGTACAGAAACCTCTCACGAACAGTGAAACACTGTACAGTCTCAATATGGTCACTGGCACTGTTATATCTTTAGTGTACTTTATTAAAAAAATTCCCAAATCTTGAAACACAGCAATGTTCTCTCTTTCTTTTAAAAACTGATTCTTTCCACCAAACCCTACATACAACTATTATATGCTCTTTCTACGCTGATGTGATTAATTTAAATCCTTACTATCAAAGGTCTTCATGCATGTTTTGACTTCCCAGTTCAAAAGTAGACTCAAGACGCATCTCTTTAATCTGGCATACACGTAACTCATCCCATAACCTCATACTCCAGTACATCTATCCTGAATGGCAACTACGCTAATTCTCTCCATCTGTTCTGTATTTTTCTACCCATCCCGAGGCATCTGGAGATTGTACCAGCTTTAGTAGACAAAGGCCAACCCTGCAAGGTTTCTGAGGCATCCAGAGATGGACCAGCTCCAGCTGGATTCAGCTTTATGATGGTTGGAGCTACACATGCTGCTCCTGTGCTCCCAGTGATCCAGACCCCATCTGCCCTCTGCACCTACTGACTCCCTGTGCTGAACTGGACTTCATGTTAATGTAAATAACTTCTGTTATAACATCATGTGTGTTGTGCAGGTGAAAGTTCAATATATCATCTCTATCTGTTATCACCCAAATGAGGATGGGTTCCCTGTTGAGTCTGGTTCCTCTCAAGGTTTCTTCCTATTGCCATCTCAGGGAGTTTTTCCTTGCCACCCTCGCCGTCACCCTTGGCTTGCTCATCAGAGACATATCATTCATTCATCTCATTATTATCTAGACACATTGTTCTCACACATACACACTTCCAAATATTTTCTTTTCTAAAAAAAATACATTTTTGTGAAACTGCTTTGAGACAATGACCGTTGTTAAAATCGCTATATAAATAAATTTAATTTAATTGAAGCTTTATTAGTTCATCTGATCCTTTAACAGTTCAACATACTGTATAAACATTTTTCTTTTACTCTTTTCACAGACATTTACTGTGCTACTGATCTATTCAAGCCAGATTCAGTGGTTATAAAGCCAGGAGAGACTTTAACCATCACCTGTAGAGAGTCTGGAGCTTTTATCACTGATAGCAGCAGCCACTATGGAACAGCTTGGATTCGACAAAAAATAAAAAGCTTTACAATGGATCAACATCAGTTATTATGATGGGGATATTGAAAAGAAAGATTATGGGCACAAAACTAACTTTAAAAAGTGCAGTAAGGCAGAATTAAAAATAAATTTAATTAAATAGTAATTAATTACAACTTTTTTCAAAGAAAGGGGAGGTTGTATGAAAAAGGAGAAACCGCCTGGGTCGCAAAACTCACTTATTACACACCTCATTTGTGTGTGTGTGTGTGTGTGTGTGTGTGTGTGTGTGTGTGTGTGTGTGTGTGTGTGTGTGTGTGTGTGTTTGCGTGCAGGTAAACATATGTTTAAATGAACGCTATATTACTTGCAGCTACATGTCCATAATTTTTAATTGTGCTGCTTGCAATGTTCGCGTCTGTTTGTTACACATTTGTCCACTAGATGGCAGTACAATGAAATGAATCTTTTGGTAAAACTTTCGGTTGGAAAGCCTCGACACATAAATGAGACTTTATCTCACCATCACTAAGTATCCTGATTGAATCAGTCAGTGATTATTTGTGAAAATGATTACAGACAAGATGAAAAAATTATAAATAATGGGTAGATAAAGTCAGATATAGCATTTCGCTAGTAAATTATTTTCCACTTTGCACAAATGGTCAAATTTGCTAAAACAATTGACTTGCACTTTATATGTTTATATCTGTGATACAGTAAATTTTATATATTTATTAGCACAACGATGGCATAAAAGTTTCAATTTTCATTATACTTTGGTTTTAATATTTTCTACTTAACCAAAATCTGCCCAACATGTTGAGGGTAAAAGTTTTCAGAGACGTCATGAAACCTAATTGCTAAAATGTTTAAAATATTTTTACATTTAATCAGTAAAAGTGATTAAATTAAGATTAAGAATTTTATTCGCAAATCATACATACTTTTTCCGGTTTGCCTGAATTGTCGTTGTGTTTTCTTATTCAGTATTTTGTTTCTGGACATATCATTGTCTTTTCTGATTTTTTTTTTTTTTTGGCGGTTTGGTTATTTTGTTTTGTACTACTTTGCCACTGTAAAAACATCAATCACAGAATGTGATGTCCTGTTTTACCTAGGACATGAAAACATAACAGCCATAATGTGTTTTATATATTTTATTGCAAGTAAAATGGGCAAAAACATTCTAGTACAGGGGATCACACTGGTTTTACAATTCATTTTTAATCATTTCCATTTAATGGTTTTGGACAATACAGTAAAGAATATACATTTTTGGTGAGCTGAGTATAATTTTATAACATGATGTATACAATATCTCCTTATAGTCATCTTAGTTCAAATAGTTTATGTGTGAAGATTATTTAAAAAAAATATTTTCTCAAAGTTTAAATGCCATTCATACTGTAGCTTCTACTTTTCCTAACAAATTGTTAAATGAAGAACCATGTGCCATGTTGAAATGATGTGATTTCACACATCTTTTACAATCAATTTGATTAAAGGCTGTTTTAAGCTTAAAATGCAACAACATGTTGTTTTATGTAAACTACATTTAACTATACGTTTAACCATCATGTTGTTTTTATTTTTGGCGCACATTTAGTCCCTTCTGACCAGATCATTTTGTTTCATTATAAATCCACAATAACACACATATTACCTAATATTGCATTAGATCTTTTTATCAACTTCAGCTCTTGATCATTACATGTTTTGGACTTGTATTTGCTGTATGGTCTGCAGGCCTTTTTTTACCTGAGCCCATACCACTTGTTGTTTTAGGGGGGGATATATATTGGTATTATTTTAACTATAATAAATAGTAAAATGAAACATATTGCACTATTTATCAGAAAGTACTAAAATGTTTGCCAAAGTCACTTTTTTGAAACAAGTAATTTTTTTTAAATTGTGGCAGAAAAGCTTGTGTTCTTGGTTAAAACTTATTTTTTGAAAACAAAATCCCAAATGTACACAAGTAAAACTTAACTATATTACAAATATAAGGCTTGAGCCATACACTTTATAAACATATTTTCCATTTTTAAAATATCCTTGCTGTCATTTCTAGGACCCCAGCACTTCCCCTGTTTTTCTCACCATCAGCCTGTGTACTGTACACTTGCATGTTCCAGGCATAACATGTTTTCACATCACATGCTGCCCATATCTTTATACCATACTTACTGTAGATGGTTTGTTTGGCATATACTGCCTAAATGGGCACCCAGCCCTAAAACCAATGAGCTGCTCATCAACAGTGATGTCAGGGCCTGGTTTATAAATGAATAGCACTTCTTCAAAACTTCCCAGCTTGTCTCGTTGACTCCAGGCTGCTCGTGATGGTCATCAAAGCGAATCACAGTGACATGATATTAAAGGTCTGCAAAGACATCATAGTGTAAAAAAATGCCTGACCAGTGTCCGCATCCCATAAGCTGGATGCAGATCCATTGCGGGATCTGTAGACACCACACAAAATCACTTTCCAGGTTTCTATAAACCCTTTTACTCTCCAGGTTTGTCATGTCAATAGTTACAATAGAGTCTGTGAGGAAAGGTGGGAAACTGGACTTGATTTCATCCACTCGGGATATGGAATATTCCAAAAATAGTTCTAACCCATTTTATGCGTTTGAATGTCATGTGTGAATAAAGTTATTGAACCAATAAAAAAGAAATAAATACAATTTACTGTATTTACTAGAAGGAAACTTGTAAGTTGGTCAAATTTGACTGGAACATGAGGGTTAACTAATATGGTGCACTTTATATTATTAATCTTTTAAATTTTAAACAAGCAATCGGCCCGTTATAATAGTTCTGATTCAATACAGAAACCAGTTACTGTAGTGTTATGCCTGAAGAGTGAAGTCTGTGTAAAATATTGTGGCGTGGGGGGGGTTTTGGACTAGTAACCATCATGCTTTGCGGGAGGGGTTGTTAGGTGTTCACCCTGTCGAAGAAAGGTGTTTGGGTTAGTGGCTTCAGCCAGGGTGTGTGTGTGGGGGGGTTAGAAGTGTGTCCTGTTGATGTGTGTTTATTGACTGTTGACTGTGTGGTTTGTGCTGTTTCGTGCCATGATGAATAAAATACTTCCAGCCATTTGCATTGGGCAGCAAGGAAGCTCACTCGTCTCTCCAAGTCTCTTTGTAGCAGTGAAAAACGCTACAATATATTGTTTTGTGAATTAATGAAAGACAAACATTACAATTTATCAGTTTATTACATTTATTGATGAGGAGCATTCAAAAGTTTGGTTCCTGTTGTTATTAAACATTCTACATTCTAACTGCTATAAACAGCTATTTTCCAATTGAAAACTTTCCAATGACAAAGTAACATTTTTGTTCTTTAAATGTGACAAAATGATATATTTGGAAATTTGTAACGGCGCGAGGGGCAGAGCCGCGCATAAACTGTTCAGAACGGGCAAATCCACAGGCTGATACCACGCGGAGTTCTGAACAGGCAAAGGCGCGGCCATTTATACACGCGGTTGTCAGGCAACGCCGCCGTCAGACCATCAGCCTAAACAAGCAGCACCTGGCAGCGTGTTTATATAAAGGGTCCTGATATCGCGCCACTTCGTGTGATCATTATGTAGCACCGGTAAAGGTATCAGGGCCAAGACAAAGACCAAAGGACAGACAGAAAGACAGAAAGACAGACAGACAGACAGACAAAGCTCAAAAGACAAAGGCAAAGCCCCAGCCTCTGACTGTCTAAAACGCCAGTGAGAGAGAGAGAGTGCGGCACGCATCAGTCTAGTTAAAGTGCACAAACTCCTTCTCCACTGAAATTAATCCTCGGTAACGGCAAACAACCCGAGAGAATATAGTTTTTGTTTTATTTTTCAGAGCCCCGTCTATTCTCGCATCGGCGGAGCTCCGTTTTTGTGTCTTCAGCTTTCTTTTGGTTTCCTTTTACGTTTCTTAATAATCTCATGCCATCTCCAAACGGGAAGATCTTCTCGTGCCTGTCATAAGCACTCTCACCACCTCCTATTCCATTTACCCCTTTAAAGATCTGTGTCAGGGCTCTTATAATCAGTACCACATCTCGTGGTGCGGCTCTATAACAATAAATTTCTCTGTAAAGGTCATTCAGCCAAGTATGGCAGTTACTCTGTGATGGACCTAAGGACAAGCAGTATTATTGATGTGCAGCTAGTTCAGGTGAGTCAAAAAATACAGACTGTTGAAAAATGTGGTGAATATACCATATACCAATGTAAATGTACAGGCACTGTCTATCATGCTTATTTCTGCCCTTTCTTTTTTAATCAGAGTAATGAAGTCAGAGGGAGCAACAACATGGAGAAAGAGGGTCTGAAGAGGAGCCTTGATCTCTTGAGAGCACACGGTGTGACTTTCGACAGTATTTACATTTAGGCATTTGGCAGACGCTCTTATCCAGAGCGACTTACAAAAAGTGCTTTAATGTTTACATAATTGGATACATACTTACACTGGGTTAACTAGGTTAATAACTAAGTGCCATTAGTCCAACACAACTAAGAAGAGCCTGGATGAATGCCGCCCTCGATCCCTGAGAGATGGTGGGATGAGGCGAGCAGTGCTGGAGGATCGGAGGGAACGTGGTGCAGTGCGTGGTGTAATTAGCGCAGAGAGGTAAGTGGGTGCTGGGCCATTTTTAGCTTTGTAGGCAAGCATCTGTGTTTTTTTTTATTTGATGCGGGAGCTACAGGAAGCCAGTGCAGGGAGCGGAGGAGTGGGGTGGTGTGGGAGAACTTGGGAAGGTTAAAAACGAGACGTGCTGCTGCATTCTGGATCAGTTGCAGAGGACGAATCGTGGACAGAGGCAGGCCTGCCAGGAGTGAGTTGCAGTAGTCCAGTCTTGAAATAACAAGGGACTGAACAAGCACCTGAGTAGCCTGTGAAGAAAGAAATGGGCGAATTCTTCTGATATTGTAAAGAGTAAGGTTAGCGATGTGTGGGGAAAATGACAAACAGTATTGTTACAGACCGGCACCCTCAAGTACAAAAATTCCTGCGGGAGGCCAACATCACGCAGTATTTCGATGTATGGCACATAGAAAAAGGTATTAGCTCCTGTGTGTGTAGGTGGGGTTTAAACTTTATAGTGTCACAGACTGGTTATTCTTTAATTACAGAAGGAAAATTTTCTAACTAAACATTATAAATGAAACCCATACCTTTGGCAAGGTCTTTTTTTTTATATTAATTTCAATACATAAATACAAATATTAAGTTCAATACATACTGTATCTCTGTGCATCTCTGAAATACAGTGTTTGTTTGTATTATTAGGAGTCTCCAAGAAACTGCTGAAGATTGCTCAGAGCAAAGACTGCCAAAAACTGCATAAGTGGCTACGCAGGATAAAAAACCACATATATTGGACAGCAGCTTCTTCTTCCTCATGTCAAGAGTGAGTCGCCAAGTGAACCTTAATTCTTAATCATATCCAAGATATACACACACATAAAGGACCTGTTTTCCCACAGTGTTTGCATCCGCAATGCACTTCAAGGGACAAGAGCAAGTGGCTGAGAGCTGGTATGTTCACCTTATTCGCACAGTCAATGTAAATCATGTGTCTATGTGCATATGACAGACATTACCTTTTAATTTTATTTTAATTTGTATCTTAATTACTGTTGTTTTGTTTGATTACTTCTTTTTAACTATAAAGTTTAATAAGTTCTACTGTATCCATCAGGGACACCTGCCTTCTGCTGATTAGAGAAGGTCCTCACAAACAAGAGGATTCTGAAGGATGTTGAGAAGCTGAGCTCCCACCGTCAAACCTCATCCCTCGAAGCGTTCCACAGTGTAATTCTGCGTTTTGCACCCAAGAGTGTTGTCTTCTCTTTTCTTGGAATGTTATGCAGGTAACTCAATGTTATTCATTTGCAAAAGGAATGTATTTCCTTTAAGCATAAAATACCTTGCAAGTGTCAACAAACATATGTTAAACCATTACTTTTCCTCTAAAGACTTTACCTGGCAGCTCTACATTTCAATGAAAATGCTGGACGTCCCCAAGCCACAACAGCAGCTGGGGAGCCACTATTTAAGGAGGTTTTTCCAAAATACAAGAAAGGACAATGCTCTGCAAAGCCAGTGAAGACAGAACCAACAGAGTTCAACAAGCTTTTATTTAATTGCAGAATAAACATTGTATGTACATACGTAATATCACCAGCAGAAGAGAAATAACTTTTGGATTAAAGTACAGTTACATAAATAAACCTTATGAACACTGTTAAATATAAAACTATAAAGTGACAAGTGTGCAACACTGCTTCAAAGTCTTTTGAAAATAAAATCTGTTGACACAGTTTTTTTTTTTTTTTTTACAGACTATGTGGACAAGCTGTTGGAGCTAATCTTTGAAAAAGTTCTGGTGGACCCAACCCCATTTGTGGATGACATCCTGAAGATCTCCATACCTGAGGCTCTCTCAGCCCAGTTTCACAAACCAGACAAACTTAGCTAGTGATAGCTAGTCACATCAGTAGATTTAATCGAGGGCAGGTCTAAAGCCCACGTATCTTCCCTGAGAATCAGGGAACTCTGCTCTTCTGCTCTTAAAAAACTATATGGTATTCTGTGTTTCAGTCTATAATTGGTATTTGACAAAAAATGGTATGTAGGTATGTTAGTGATATTTAAAAAATAAATACACAATAGACGAACAGTGTCCCAAAGGGAACTTCATGCTTCACTCCATAGGCATGTTACAATAGAAACAATTGACTAAAATGCTTCAAAAAACAACTTGCGCTTCTATTCCCCATAGACCTAAAGGGCCATAGTCTGCCGTGTAGATGTTTAATGCATTCTGGAGGGAGAATACATTTAAACAAACAGGTTCTAGGCCAGGATGATCTACCATACATTGTGGTGGATTTTCCAGTTGTTGTAATGTTCGTACAACCTTAGAAATATGCAAAAGGTAAGTGACCTGAGATATTTAGATGATGACTGCATGATAGCAATACAACTTTGTACCACGGTACCTGTGCTATCTCCCTGCAGCATATATTTTCAGGCTCTGTAGGCATTTGGTCACAATTTACACAAAGACACCTGTAACAGGAATTACAATGTAGTGACAGCACCACAGATGTACTTTCAATGTTTTGTTAGGAATTCATGCACTGGTCGCCGAATTTAAACAATAATTATTTACTAACATACATCACAACAAATTCTTAGGTGTCCTTCTACCCCTGCTACAGTAGACACATTATTCTTGCAGTGACCTACGGTCAATATTACTGTTTAAGTAGCACTGCATAGTTAAAACGCATAACTCACAAGCCAACATTTACAAAAAAAAAAAAAAAAAAAGTTGTTCATGACCATTAACTGTAACATAGACATAACTGTCAATCAACTATACCTCAGTAAACACATCGCGTTTTTCTAAAGTTACGCAGTAGGAGAGGCGATTCGCTCGGTCTGTCCGCTGAGCTTTGATAAGCTTCTTTGGCGCCAGGAGAGACAGTCAAACACACACACACACACGTTGTATATGTTTGACCAAACGCCTGTGCCATCGACATATGTTACTACAAAGAACATGAACTATTGTACATGTCCTGGTGAGATCCTGAAGAATCAAAGGAGAGGAAGATAGAGAGGTGTCCGTCCAGAGACAGATTACAAGATGTTGGCTCGAGTTAGGGAGAGAGGGGAAGGAGGGAGAGGGGGAGAGAGAAAGAGAAGGGGAGAGAGACATTACGAGAGAATGGGAAGGTGAGCATGTGAGCGTTCACACATTAAGGAGCAGACGCAAGAGGAGACATGAAGATAGAAGCAGGAAAGATTTAACACGTTAATATCAGATCTATGAGGAAAAGAGCAAGAGAGTAGTAATAACTCCTTTATATATAAAATAATTCTAACAGCTACTTAACAAGAACATCTACATACAAAGATAAAGTGACATTAAGTAAACTAACCATTCAGATACGTCCTGTCCAAGCCGTAATTGCTGAACTTCTTCGGGGGTGTCATCTTCTTCCTGGTCCGACTCAGGTTCAAATTGATATGGTTGCACAGATGTGTCTATAAAGCCTCCCGCTGCCATACTTTCTTTAAACGATATTCTTAACTGTTGTCAAAGCTATACCAAACGTGTGTTGTGAAGACACGCCCCACAGAACTGGGGGGGGCGGGCTCAGCAGAGGTCATGAGCATTTAAAGAAGCATGTACTGAAACAGGTTGCTGAGAACAGAGCTAGTTTTTACCAGGTAAAAATAGTGCTTTTTTACACAATCCTTGAGAATTTTTAATTAAAGTAGATTACAAACTTTTCACTAGGACCCTAAAGATCATATTACCATTTAATGAAAAATAAGTTTGGATGACACCTTTAAGTAATTTCTTGATTCAACAGATCTGGCAGTAATCATACCTGAGAGTGGCAAAGGAAAGTTAACTCAGCTTTTCAAAAATCACAGTGCATTCATGATTTAGCAAGAGGGCAATTCCTTTTTTCTTTTACATTGGGGTCAGGTAGGTTTTTTCCTTTGATAAATAAAACCATTTAAATGTTGCATTTAGTATTTACTCTTGTATTAACTGTGTTTTTATGTATTCTGAAAAAAATATTTGATGATCTAAATCAATAAATACTATTTCACAGCACTGTACATCATATTCACACATGAAATATACATTAGGTATATACACAATGTATATTTAGTATGTATCATAGGGAAGCCTACACATATTTATAAACTTATTCTCTGGGTAGTCAATCCATTTTTAGCAAGTTTTTTTGATAATGGAAGGCATGCATCTATTATTATTATTATTATTATTATTATTATTTGTTTAGTACAATTTTTAAAAAATTATCGAGGTAGTCGATCGGATCAAGCTACAATTCAATCACCATGGTAAATATATTGGAATTCTTACCTTCAGGACGTTGGTTGCATCATGCATTATTTGTAAATAACTCACTGATTTAATATTTATTTTAATAGTTTTTTATATTCTGTAAAAATAAATGAATAAATAAATTATTTTAAAAGGCAATGACATCACTTTGAAATCACTCTTAAAAAGTAATTTACAATGACACAAAATGTTAAATCTTCATGCCAGTAGTTGGTAGTATAGATTTGTCTGAGATGTTTATTAGTTCCATTAAAATGATGTTTATTACACGATGTTTTTGTAAAGAGAATCCACTGTTCTGTGTCACTGTGTGTCTCTTGTGCAGTAATACACAGCTGTGTCTTCAGTTTGCAGATTCTGTCCTTGAATTGTTATTGTGTTAGTAGAAGTGTCTCTGGAGTTGCTGAACTTATTTTTCAGTTTGTTACTGTAAGCTGTACTCCCATCACCCCAGATGCCTCCAATCCACTCCAGACCTTTTCCTGCAGGTTGTCGGATCCAAGATGTATGATAACTTGTAACTGAATATGAAACCTTACAGGGGATGGAGAGACTCTGGCCTGGCTGGACTGTCATGGCAGCAGGCTGAGTCAGTTCCTCTCCCTGTACATCTGTAGATGAATGAAAAATATGATCATTCACACAATATACAGTACAGTATGCTGCACATTTATTATTATTATTGTAGTAAATGAATGAATAAAGTAAATGAACACTCACAGGAAGCAGCTGCCAGCAGGAGCAGTAGAGATGTAGAGAACATGGTGTGTGTTGTTTGTACTGGGGTCTCCTCTGTTTTATAGGTTTAAGAGAGACTATTGCATTGCATAAATAGAGTGATATCCAGCACAGATGCTTGTATTTGCATATCTGGTGATGATGGTAAGATCAAAAGAAAAGTGAATATTATTAATTGTAAAAAGGTAAGTGCAGATAATTTACTCTATAAAGTATAAAACGCACAAACACAATATAACTTCAACAAAAATGATATGGTTATATACTGAAAAACGAGGACTTATAATAGTAATAGTGGTCCTAATAAGGCAAAATAAGCTAAAAGTTGAAAGATAAAAATGATTAAGGTATATAATATGTGGGGGCTTTTTTCTTGTTTTGTAGTCTCATGTTGTGTAGTATAGGGTATGGTACAGTAGGGTAGTGTAATTCTGTGATATGACGTTATTGTTAAAAAAATCAATAATGAGCGTGATTGGAGATCACTAAAACACTTGGTGTACACTCTAAAAAACGCTGGGTTGTTTTTTCTACCCAAGCGCTGGGTTGCCTCTGTTGGGTCATTTTTCTGGGTTATTTACAGAGAGTTGGGTAGTTTTTGTGTAACCCCGCTGCTGGGTTGAAGTTTGCTTGGCTCCCCCCCAAAGTTCACCGGTGGATTCAGCGGCTGTCAGTCAGAGCTTCGTGTCTCTCTTGAGCTCCCACACCGCTGATGACGGTTCATTTAAGGGAAAATGGCGTTAAATACAAGGTCTGTATTCACATGTTTACTCACCTAAGTCACATATGACTGAAAAATTATTACTATATGTAACATTTATTACTGTTACCGTGTTAAGGTTACACTTAAACTTTCAGGCTGGTCTGAGGTAAGATAATTTAGCTGACACAAGCTGCTATAGTTAGTCAAAGAACCCCACCTGTGTGTGAAAGAAACGGATAAGATGTCTGAGCTTTTTATCTTTCTCTGTAGAATGTTTGCAGGGTGAAGAAACTGTAACTGTAGTATTAGCATGACGCTAGCATTTAGTTAACATTAGAACTTTATTAATCTCACTGTTTGAGACAATAAAATGCTGGGGTGTTACAAAACACTGACCCTCTCACAAATATACACACCTGCTAACCTCCCGTTTTTCACTAGCTAGTAATTTACTCCGCGGTCAAAAGTCGTCCGCGTTTCTCCCGAGTTATAACAATATTTTACACCTTTCCCCCTTTAGCAAGTAGTATGCAAATATGACTGCTGCATGTAAGCTAACCAGGTAGCCCTCTTTAACCAAAGTTGCTTGTAACTCAGACTTAATTAACTATTAGTCAGCTGTACAGATAACTACTAGATGGAAGTATTAATATTTGGGTGATTATAATGTGCCAGTATGACCCCAGCTATGACAATGCATCTCCTCGGTAATTAGCTTAAAATCAACACAGACCACAAGATCAACTAGTCTGACTGAAATATATATATATGAGCTTTATCCCAAAAGCCATGCTTATTTTGCTTATTTTATTTTTGGTAGTAGCTGTCTCCATGTTTTTGTTTTGTCATTTTTTTTATTTAGTATAAATCCTATTACACATTAAATTGATAGTCTTATTCAGTTTAATCTTTGTTATTTAACACATTTTTAACTTTCCTTTATTTCTTTCTAAGGTTGGCACCAACATGGTGGAATACCTCCAAAGGCTGAAGGGTCAAGGCCGTACCCCTACTGTACATCCTGACGTTGGGAGATAATGATCAGCGCTGCTCTCAGGCATTCGTCATTCTGGTGGGACAGGCTCTGGAGCAATGCACACTACTTGGGGCGGTTGATGTGTGCTTCAAGGCATTTTATATTTTTGACATTAACTATCCAAAGCAGTGTGCTCCTGTATAGGACTTTTTGTAATGTTGCTATGAAATAGCGAGGCCTACTTGAAAAGTCATAGACAGTGTTTGTATGTTAAAATGAGACCAGGGCTGGATAGTTTTGTTCTGCAGAAAAGATATCTAATGTCACAAAGAGATCCTGCTCTGTAGAAGCCCAGCCTATTTGTGTTATTACTCCATTCTGCCCTTATGAGTAATAGTATAGTAATGATGTCGCTGTTGATTATCTGTTCTTGTGCTTTTGAAAAATAAATGTTTTTTCTATGAACATTTAATAGGATGTTGTTTATTGCATATATGTATGGTTTGCAAAACTTTTAAGTTTTTTTTTTGTAATAAACCAGTATATCAAAGTAATTTAACTGTTTAAATAGTTTTAACTTAGTTTTTTTTTTTTTTTTTTTTTACAGATTCACTGTAAAACATAAAAATAATAATAACCTATTTGTGAGGTAAAATTAACTCAACATTCCAGTTAAAATGAACCAACATCTGGGTAGAACATTTAACCAATTTATGTGGTAGAATTAACCCAGCATTATAGTTTAATAAGACCCAGCATTTGGGTTGAATATTTAACCCATTTTGCTGGGTTAAAAAAATAACCCATTTTGCTGGGTTAAATTAACCCAGCATGTAGTTAGTCCAATAGTTACCCAGCAGCTGGGTTAAAAACAACCCAGATTGGGTTGTTTTTAACCCAGCATTTTTTAGGGTGTAGCTGTAGCATTAACCTCTTTGGTAGAAGATCACAGTGTTTAAGTGAAGCATTTCCACACACAATGTGACAAGAACTTGGGACTAAACAACTGTATGAATCACCACGGAAAGTCCTTGAATCTGCTGCAAAAGGCTTTACAGAGTGGTTCGATTCTCCAGTCATGAATGCAAGATCTCAAGCCAAAAATTTATGTAAGTCTGGACAAAAATAAATGTAATGACAGGATGGAATCTACTGCCATTAGGATGCCTGACAGTCAGGGGCCCTTACAAGAGATTTTGCTGCATAGCTCATACACACTTGTACGTAGGCACACGATACTCTGTGTTACGCCTGTTTATTGCCCCCTCTGCTGGCTTTGCTGGAAGTGCAATCGCTGGCTGGGCAACAGGTGATATTAATCACCTCTGGGAGAGTCACGATGTATAACAACCTGTTTTTTTTTCGTTGGTGCAGGAGCAGGTTTTGTGTTTGCTTGTGTGTTTTTCTCCACCTCTTCTTAGTTTTCCCATTAAATACTCGCGCGTGTATAATTTTATTTGACACCCCTAGACGTCTAGTTTTGTTATGTAAACTTTTCTCATTTGGGGTAAATAAATGGAGTTTTCCCCAAAAATGTGGGGTTGTGCCTGTTTTATGTTGCGACTCACAAGCCAGCCGTAACACTCGGTACACATTAAGAGCTCATTGAGTCAACTCAACAAGAAGTCAGTTATTTTGGGTCGTTCTCAAAAACGCACCCGATGGATTTTGATATACTCCTCCTAGGGAGTTTATACGATCGCCACCAAACTGGGCCAATGTGATCTAAAGAGATTGAGGGTGCAAAATTGAAGAGGGATTTTTAATATCTCAAATGGGTCAGCCGTGATGATGCCTTACACTTACGCTGAAAAGTAGTTAATAACTTTCTGTGTTCCTTATATTGAATGACATGTTCAGTGACATCACACTAACATCATAATGTGATGCTTTTTTCCAGCATTTGCGGCCTATTGAACACATACGCATCACAAATGTTAACACTCACAAACAGTACATCACATATATGTACACACATACATACACACACACACTACAAATGTTAACACTCTTACATTTCCACACACATAAACAAACACACACAAATGTTAACACTTACAGCTCTCTCTCACGTACGCAGAAGCACACACATACATCACACACACACACACACACACACACACACACACACACACACACACACACACACACACACCAATGCACTCAAGAAATATTTAGGGCCCAAACTGACATCAGTATGGAGTTAATTATGTGCCAAAATTTAACAAACAAACACAATCTGCTTTGCAAAGAAAAAAACGACTTTCTCACAAATGCAGCGTTTTGCAAACAAACACAATCTGATTTGCAAAGAAAAAAATTCAACTTTCTCACAAATGCACCCTCCATATTTTCTCACAAATGCATCCATCCGTATTTTCTCACAAATGCACCCTCCGTATTTTCTCACAAATGCACCCTCCATATTTTCTCACAAATGCATCCAACCGTATTTTCTCACAAATGCACCCTCCGTATTTTCTCACAAATGCACCCTCCATATTTTCTCACAAATGCACCCTCCGTGCATAAATTTGTTATGCTGTAGCAGCATCTGCAGACTTCATGAAAATGGCATGTGCTGTATAATGAACGCATTTTTCTCTTTTAACACAGCTCTTGTATCACTATGTTCTCCTGCACGGTAATACCCAGCAGAGTCTTGTGCAGTCAAACGAGTCAGCTGCAGGATGCACCAACTTTTTTTTTTTTTGGGTTGTTTCTGGTAATTTCCAAATGTCCTTTAATGTGTTTTGCATACATACATTTTTATGCAGAATAGCTTTGACCATCCCAGGGGCAAAGTCTAGGCAGGATGGAGAGACTGACAAAGCCTGCAGATCTCTAATTTTCTTCAGAGAAGTAACGGCCATGAGAAAAAACCATCTTAGGAGTCAGAAACCTAACAGGTCCTGACTCTAGTAGTTCAAAAGGGGTGTCAGACCTTCGAGCACAATAGATAAGTCCCCAGAAGGGACAGCTAGCACTTAAAATAGTTTCAATTACACTGGCTGGTTAAGACCAGTATCTCTTAATTGGCCTTGATCAGGGGCCAGACGTGAAGGTTTCAGAGCTCGGACTGGGGATAAAATATTGTCCCCTGCGCCTGAGACAGAAGATCCCTCCTCACTGGAATTACCGACAGTGAGCCGTCAAGAAGAGATATTAGATCTAAGAACCACACTCTGGTCGGCCAACGGGGAGCTATCAGTAAGAAGCGAAAACTCTGTTGACTACCATTGCCAAGACTCCCAGGAGCAGAGCTATCAGGGAAAAACGCATGAAGACGTAATCTGGGCCACGTATGGGCCAAGGCGTCCAGACCCAGGGAAGCTGGAAGAGTCAAAGAGTAGTAAAGGGGACATTTGCTGTTTCTTGCGAGGCAAAGAGGTCTCTTTAGGGCCAGAAATAGAGCCATCATTTCGAGGCAATTGATGTGCCGCGCGACCTTTCCAGCTCCCTTGGGCTGGACGGCCATCTAAGACCGCACACCAGCCCGTGAGGGAAGCGTCTGTCGTTCCGTTTGATACGAATCCCATGTAATATGTTGTCCTCTGAACAGAAAAGAGCATGCTTTTCGTGGCGTTGGGTCTCAATCCTAAGAAAAAAAGATGAGCTAGGACGACATCCTGATGTCGAAGCGCTAGCTCCTGAGACTAGGCCAGCCAGTCGTCTATGTAATTCAAAATACGGATGCCCAGTTGTAAGAGCCAGAACTGCATCTATAGATTTTGTGTATGTGCGTGGTGAGAGAGCTAGACCAAAAGGAAGGACACGATACTGGTAAGCTTCGTCCCCGAAAGCGAACCTCAGGAACCTCCAGTGTTGTGGCAATATTTCTAAGTGTTAGATGTTCAGCATCCTGAAAAAAAAAAACAAGAACTAACACTTTATTGTTGCCCGAAACACCAGTGGTGGCGGAGCATGAACACCGACCTCCCGGGGTGCCAGGGGCAACACTTCATTCTCGAAAGGAATTCTACGGGACTTCTACACCCCCATGGTCCTGGGCACATGAGCCTTAGAACTTCTTTGTGAAGAAGACAGTATACTGGTCCGACCTCTTGGAGGCGGATTGTAAAGCGCGGAGCACCGCAATCTTTACGAGCGGGGTGCCCAGCTCAAAAACACTCTCCTTGTGTGAGAGTCGACACCTCGCAAGAGTCAGACCCGGTCGAGACTGGGTGGCCAACAGTCCCAGACAGCACGGCGGGGAAGGAATTTCCCGAAGGCTTGTTCATATAACTTCGCCTCACGAACCTAGTGGCGACCGAGTTAACGGCGTTCCCAAACAGGGAACCCATTCACAAGACATCCTTGCCCATTCACAAGAAACGCCAGGGTGCGTGTAGCTGCCCTTCGGTATCGATAAAAAAAAACGGGACACAGAGTGCTTTAGACGGGTGCATATCTCTCTTATTTCGCGCTTGCAGAGCGCCATTGAGCTTTAGTTGCGTAGCGCCGTGAAACTACACAAAGAAACAATAATCAAATAAATACTATAAATAAAGTGCACATTTACAAAGAACCATAAAAAATAATTAACAGTAAAATGAATAAGGACAGATTGAAACAACTTATTGAAAATTAGAGCTTATGACATACAAAGGGAGCCCATATAACTACAAACTACAAAATGCAACATGTGTCAGCTTCACATACCTCGCTTTGCTTTACCAAAGGGTACCAAGTTTAAATTGAGCTGGATCAAACTGCATTCACCCAACAAATTTAATTATTTCTCCACGTGCTTCGTAGGAACATAAATCTTCACGCTTCTCCCTGATGATCTGATTACTTTTCATTACCCCACCCCTCACAGTGTAATGCATGTAACATGTACAATTAATTTAAAGAGACACAACCATTTTACGGTCATTTACAGCCCGCTTGAGAGCGGACGGAGGAATTTCCTGATCCGGCGAGGGCGCGAGAGAAAGGAGGAGAATCCGTCTCTCGCACACCTGCCAGATTCACGCGTAAGCCCCAGGAATGCGCCGCAGATCAAAGCTTTTTTTAAGGAATGCGAGCTGCGCGCGAAGCACTTATCGAAACAGTAAGTGTGGAGATCGCCCTCCGATATGTATTTATCACACACGGAGGGACATCTCGTTTAAAACTCTGCCATATCGGTGAGTTAAACACTTTCTTAGTTTTGCTGGTTTACACACACACACACACACACACACAACTAATCTGTCATGAAGACAAAAAGATCTGGGGAATGTCTCCGGTTCACTCCTATTTATAAACTGCAGGTGGGCTTCATCAGATGACGTCACCTGACCGAGGTTATATATGGCAAAATTTGGCGTATTTGATACACACATGCTTCACAACCAGCAACACAAAAAGATGTTCCCACAGTGTTTTCATGCAGCATCGAGTGTAGCTTTTGAAAGGGAACTAAAGTATAATGAAAATTGTAACTTTTATGCAATCTTTGTGCCAATAAATATATAAAATTTACTGCATCCTAAATATAAACATAAAGTGCAAGTCAATAATTTTAGCAAAAGTTGACGATTTGTGCGAAGTTGAAAATAATTTGCACTACTAGCAAAATGCTAGATCTGATTTTATCTTTTTTACCATTATTTATGATACTTTCATCTTGTCTATAATAATTTTCATCTGGTCACAAATCATCACTGACTCATTCAGTCAAGAGCTCATACTTAGTGATGGTGAGATAAAGTCTCTTTTATGTGTCAAAGTTTTCCAGCCGAAAGTTTCACCAAAAAATTCATTTCATAAAGCTTTGTTTAAGAGCTCACTGTACTGCCATCTAGTGGACAAATGTGTAACAATCAGACTCGAACATTGCAAGCAGCACAATTACAAATTATGGACATGGAGCTGCAAGTAATATAGCGTTCATTTAAACATATGTTTACCTGCACACACACAGACACTATACAGTATATAAAAAAGGTTGCCTTACTGCAACCATCAGTTGTTGTTTTTTTTAAAAGTTAGTTTTGTGCCCATAATTACCATACTGTATCTAAACCTTTAAATGAAAAATAGGCAAAGAACAAAATACACATCCACCCTCTAAAAATAGAGAACTCTGACTAAATTCTAGCAATTTATTAATGTAACTACTTATTTAATTATTAAAAAAATATTTTTAAAAAAGGGTCCATCTTACTCGGGGTGCACAGTGTGCAGATTTTAGTAGTGAGACTCCATGTGAACAAGTGTTTATTCAAACCAGCTGAAGCTCCAAAAAATCAGTCACGTGACCCCGACAAAGACGAGACTTTGTTTGTCATTGTCATGTGACATTAAGGGAACCGACACACGCTTCGAAACATGGCTTTATTCGGAAATGCCCCTTTTTCTCGACACAAGCTTTGAAGCTTTAGTGTCATACGTAACTCATACCAACAACATGTCTGCTCTTAAAGACTCACAAACAAGGGTATAGCTTACAGGGTTTCCATTTATTGTTATCTTGGCACTGGACTGAGTGGTGATGAAGATGTTTTTGTGCAGCGCTGCAGTTTGTTGTGTCAATATAGATAATGAGCGCAGTAATACACAGCTGTGCTTCAGTCTTCATGTTATTTCCACATAAGGTCACACTGGTACTGAAAGTATGATAATTTACAACAAACTTGTTTTTAAGTGAATCTTACTTCTTAATATCCCTATCATAATAACTGATGTTGATCCATTGTAAAGCTTTTTATTTTTTGTTGAATCCAAGCTGTTCCAAAGTGGCTGCTGCTATCAGTGATTGAAGCTCCAGACTCTCTACAGTTGATGGTTAAAGTCTCTCCTGGCTTTATAACCACTGAATCTGGCTTGATAAGCTCAGTAGCATAGTACATGTCTGTGAAAAGAGTAAAAGGAAAATGTTTATATGCTGAACTGTTAAAGGATCAGATGAACCAATAAAGCTTAAACCCAAACACACACAGGGGGTGAGAGCCAGCAGCAGCAGTGGAGCTGAAGTGACCATGTGTGTGCTGAAGGAGGAATAATGAGTCACATCCCATGTTGTCACTTTTGAAATGCCAATTATTAATTACATTATTTGTTACTATTTCTAATATAAATTATGTGATAATTTTTTCTTATTTTTTACAAAAAAATTAAATTTTATGATTTTTAGTCATTTATAATAAATTATGTACTGTAAATGCTATTCTGAAGCCAAAACATGCATGAAGACCTTTGATGGTAGAGGTTTAAATTAATCATCAGTTTTTAGAAGAAAGAGAGAACATGGGATTGAGTGCTGTGTTTAATTTTGCAAGAGTTTTAACAAAGTAGTTCACTTTTTATTGTGTGATTGGCTGGAAATGGTGTTCAAAGATTTGGGAAAAAATTTGAATAAAGTACACTAAAGATTTAACAGTGCTAGTGACCATATTGAGACTGTACAGTGTTTCACTGCTCTTAAGAGATTTTTATACTGGGTGTTTTTGTACAGGGATGTTGTTGTTCTGTCTCACTGTGGGGTCCCGAGCACAGTAATACACAGCTGTGTCTTCAGTCTGCATGTTCTGTCCTGTTAATGTTACTGTGTTGCTGGACGTGTCCTTGGAAACCTGAAACCTGCTTTTAAGTTTCTCACTGTAGTAAGTGCTACTACCAGCATGTATACATCCGATCCACTCCAGAGTTTTTCCTGCAGGTTGTCGTATCCAGCCTGTACAGTAGGTGTCAGTTACTGAATATCCAGACAGTTTACAGGTCAGAGTCAGTGACTGACCAGGGGTTACTACTGAGGATGCAGGCTGGGTCAGCTCAACACTGTGAACACCTGTTAAAGAAAATATTGTAATGTTGTAAGCAAAAAGTTACAAAACCCATATTTTATATATCATCAAACGTAAAACACTTACAGTGTACGGCTGCCAAAAGCAGCAGCAGTAGGGATGTAGAGATCATGGTGTGTGTTGAAGCAAAATGAGTAAAAGCTCTTGCTCTTCATTGCTTAAATATATAGCAGGGAAGGACATTTGCATAGAGACACTCCTTATGTGAGTGGAAATTTGATGGGTTTTGGATTTACAGTATGTTTTAGCTTATAGTTTAATAAATAAGAAGATTAAGAACATTTGTTAATGGTTAATCTCATAGACAAACAGGTGATGTAATATTATATTAGGTGAACACATGCAGATACACATCAAGAGCTTCAGGTTATGTTCACATTAAACTTTTAGGATGGTGCAAAAATTATTTGATCTTTACGATTTTAGCCACGGCATAGTGGGTAATTTAGAAAACAGAAAAATAAAACTTATTACAGCTGTTAAAGTTTCTATGTTTTAGTAATTTCCCTCACTTTAGGGACAGTTCTTAAGTGTTAAGAAATGTATTTATATGATGAATGAGAAACTACTTTTTCACCCTAAACTGTCTTTGCATCTTTTTTTTATTCAAAATTTACATTTGCTTAGAGATTTTGTATCAACTGTCTGTGTAAGCATTTAAGAAACATGATTAACTTATCTGAACTGAAATGTTTCATTTGATATTGCTGTTTTTATTTAAAGGATGCTTCTGCTCCATGTTCTCAAAGAACTGTTGATCTGTTGGATATGTAATGGTAATTATAAAAAACGCTATATTAAAAAACACCAATGCAATAAAAAAAAAACAGTTTTATGTTAATGGGCTGAAGAATGTAAGCACATTCGGACTGTGAATGTGATTATTGGAGCTGATTGAAGAGGGAGCAGCATTGCAGCAAAACTATCATAAAAATCACATAAAATTATATATCATGTGCTTTGCACATTTAAAATGAAACAAACTGACTATTAAAACTTCATTCCACTGAATAAAATGTAAACGTTTGACTAAGATGGTTTATTAGGTTTTATTGACTATTATGGTTTTATCAGTGAAGAGGGAGTTTGTGCACTTTAACTAGACTGATGCGTGCCGCACTCTCTCTCTCTCACTGGCTTTTTAGACAGTCAGAGGCTGGGGCTTCGCCTTTGTCTTTTGAGCTTTGTCTTTCTGTCTTTCTGTCTTTCCTTTGGTCTTTGTCTTGGCCCTGATACCTTTACCGGTGCTACGTAATGATCACACGAAGTGCCGAGATATCAGGACCCTTTATATAAACACGCTGCCAGGTGCGGCTTGTTTAGGCTGATGGTCTGACGGCGGCGTTGCCTGGCAACCGCGTGTATAAATGGCCGCGCCTTTGCCTGTTCAGAACTCCGCGTGGTATCAGCCTGTGGATCTGCCCGTTCTGAACAGTTTATGCGCGGCTCTGCCCCTCGTGGACCCGCGTCGTTACAAATTTCCAAATATATAATTTTGTTACATTTAAAGAACAAAAATTTTACTTTGTCATTGGAAAGTTTTCAATTAGAAAATAGCTGTTTATAGCAGTTAGAATGTAGAATGTTTAATACAGTTTTTCTCGATTGCTAAAACACATTTCTTGAAACTATGCCTCATATTCTCACAACAGTAAACACAAATCCATAACATCTCACTCAATTTCCCAAACATCCTATTTTCAGGTCAAAATGAAGCTCTACACTCAAAACTATTCACTCTTGCTGAAAAACCAAACTTTGCCCTCAGACATCAAACACAAGCCCTCAAAAACACACACACTACAACAGAGTTTTGCACACTGGTACAATTAATTCAAAACAATAGTTCCAAAACAATTAGGTTGCTTATGGTTCTCCCCTTCAAAAACCTTTTCACATGATGAACACAAAAGACGCAACCAATGTATGTACAGTGGCACATTTTTATTCATGTACTATACAGTACAACACACACCAAAAAACATTATTCCACCTCAGCATCTTGTCTTTGGTCTGGGTCAGGCCAGAGAATCTCATCCACATCACAGGCTATATTGGCCCTAGCCAGGCAGCGGGGGTAAAATCCTCTTGCATGCCTGATCCACCCCTGGCATGCATCTACTGATATGTCTAGGCAGGCTTCTTCCATGGCCTGAAGGAGGTGAACACGGACATAAGGTTCTCGGTCATACACTTTCCACCGCCATGCCGAAAATAACTCCTCTATCGGGTTTAGAAAGGGAGAGTATGCAGGCAGAAAGATATTAGAAAACCTTGGGTTATTGGTAAACCAGTCACGAACCAGAGCAGCGCGATGGAAGCTGACGTTATCCCACACAACAACGTAGTGAGGCTGCTCTGGCTGTGCTGGTTCCCTGTAGTCCAGCTGGAACATATGTTGTCTTAAACCATCAAGAAAAGCAAGGAGAAGCATAGTGTTATAGGGTCCTAGTACGGCATGGCGGTGGAGTACCCCTCGTTGGCTGATGGCTGCGCACATAGTGACATTCCCTCCACGCTGACCAGGGACATTTACAATAGCCCGATGGCCAATTATGTTCCTCCCCCTTTTCCTTCTTTTGGTCAGGTTAAAACCTGCCTCATCCACAAAGATTATTTCATGGGGAACAGGCCGTCCTTCAATCTCAAAGATTCTCTGCAAAACACATAACACAGTAGAGTCAATCGGTACCCTGAACCACAGTTCAAGAGTGCTGAAATGGCAGCATAAACTGCCATGCTGTGATGGTACACAATACTTTATACAATATCAAAACTCATACCTGAACATATTCCACACGTTGGTTTTTCACTCTGTCAGAGTTTCGTTCGAAAGGGACTCGGTATGCCTGTTTCATCCGGAATTGATTCTTTCGGAGGATGCGGTCAATTGTGGAGAGGCTGATGGCATTTATGCCTCGAAAAAGATGATCATCCTCAATCACTCTCCTTTGAATCTCTTGCAGGCGGATTACATTATTTGCAATTACCATGTTTACAAGTTCCCTCTCTTGCTCCTCCGACAAAAGCCTTAACCTGCCTCCACCAGGTGGTCGTCTCTGTGTCCTACAAAAATAGAAGCACTCATTACTGTAACTGTCACACATTCTTTTTACAGGTAAATAATGGAAACATACTGAAACTCAAGAAACATAAGTTCAGTAACTTAAAAGTTACTGTACAAAGCAGTCTTACTGCAAGTACACCTACCTGTTTTCCTCCCTGAAGGTTCTGATGATGGAGGCAACAGTGAAGCGACTCAAATTTGGTTGTACTCGTTGCCCAGCCTCCCTCATAGTCATCCCATGGACAAGGACATGGTCAACTAAAGTGGCTCGAATTTCATCCGAGACTGACTGTCTTCTTGCCCTTGCTCTTCCCCTTCCTTGTCGCCGTCGTTCTCCACCTTCACCTCCTTCACCACGTCCTCCTCCTCCTCCACCTCTCCCTCCTCCTCCACCACCTTCCTGTTGTCCTAGACCACCTCCTCCTCCTCTTTCACCACGTCCTCTTCCTCCACCACGTCCTCCTCCTTCACCACGTCCTCTTTCTCCACCACGTCCTCTTCCTTTGCATCTCTTTGGATCCATTGTTTCAAACCTGAATGAGCTGACTTTGGCCCTTTTATCTATCCATCGAAGGTTCTGATTGGTGTGTGATAAATTTTGACTCCTAGTGTTTCCACCTGGTTAATTGTGTGCTAATTGAGCTCAAGCTATGCTGACTTAAGTTAACATTATTGAATGCTAGTGCTTTCTAAATGACTACATGGTGTAAGCACTGAAAAATGTAGGGATTTGTGTGTAGAGTTTTGCAGTAACAGTTCACCAAATTTGACTCATGTGTCAAAGCAGGGAATAGTGTTTATAGTTCAGGGAAATGGGTGAGCTTTTTGAAAAATAGCGTTACGGTTTTGAAATTTTAGTTTAAAAGCCTGGTTATAGTGTTTAAGCAATCGAGAAAAACTGTAACAACAGGAACTAAACTTTTGAATGCTCCTCATCAATAAATGTAATAAACTGATAAATTGTAATGTTTGTCTTTCATTAATTCACAAAACTATATATTTTACACAGACTTCACTCTTTTTTTTTTTTTTTAAGAGATGGTTTGCAGATGGTTTGTTTGGCATGTACTGCATTTAAGCAGTATATGCCAAACAAACTATCTACAATATGGTATAAAGATATGGGCAGCATGTGATGTGAAAACATGTTATGCCTGGAACATGCAAGTGTACAGTACACAGGCTGATGGTGAGAAAAACAGGGGAAGTGCTGGGGTCCTAGAAATGACAGCAAGGATATTTTAAAAATGGAAAATGTTTATAAAGTGTATGGATCAAGCCTTATATTTGTTATATGGTTAAGTTTTACCTGTGTACATTTGGGATTTTGTTTTCAAAAAATAAGTTTTGACCAAGAACACAAGCTTTTTTGCCACAATTTTTAAAAAATGACTTGTTTCAAAAAAGTGACTTTGGTAAACATTTTAGTACTTTGTGACAAATAGTGCAATATGTTTCATTTTACTATTTGTTATAGTTAAAATAATACCAATATATATATTTCCCCCCCTAAAACAACAAGTGGTATGGGCTCAGGTAAAAAAAGGCCTGCAGACCATACAGCAAATACAAATTCAAGACTTGTAATGATCAAGAGCTGAAGTTGATAAAAAGATTTAATGCAATATTAGGTAATAATATATGTGTTATTGTGGATTTATAATGAAACAAAATGATCTGGTCAGAAGGGACTAAGTGTGCACCAAAAATAAGAAAAACATGATGGTTAAACGTATAGTTAAATGTGGTTTACATAAAACAACATGTTGTTGCATTTTAAGCTTAAAACAGCCTTTAATCAAATTGATTGTAAAAGATATGTGAAATCACATAATTTCAACATGGCACATGGTTCTTCATTTAACAATTTGTTAAGAAAAGTAGAAGCTACAGTATGAATAGCATTTAAACTTTGAGAAAATATGTTTTAAAATAATCTTCACACATAAACTATTTGAACTAAGATGACTATAGGAGATATTGTATACATCATGTTATAAAATTATACTCAGCTCACCAAAAATGTATATTCTTCACTGTATTGTCCAAAACCATTAAATGGAAATGATTAAAAATGAATTGTGAAACCAGTGTGATCCCCTGTACTATAATGTTTTTGCCCATTTTATTAGCAATAAAATATATAAAACACATTATGGCTGTTATGTTTTTATGTCCTAGGTAAAACAGGACATCACATTCTGTGATGGATGTTTTTGCAGTGGCAAAGAAGTACAAAACAAAATAACCAAACCGACAAAAAAAAAAAAAAAAAAATCAGAAAAGACAATGATATGTCCAGAAACAAAATACTGAATAAGAAAACACAACGACAATTCAGGCAAACCGGAAAAAGTATGTATGATTTGCAAATAAAATTTTTAATCTTAATTTAATCACTTTTACTGATTAAATTTTAAAATATTTTAAACATTTTAGCAATTAGGTTTCATGACGTCTCTTAAAACTTTTATCCTCAACATGTTGGGCAGATTTTGGTTAAGTAGAAAATATTAAAACCAAAGTATAATGAAAATTGAAACTTTTATGCCATCGTTGTGCTAATAAATATATAAAATTTACTGTATCACAGATATAAACATATAAAGTGCAAGTCAATTGTTTTAGCAAATTTGACCATTTGTGCGAAGTTGAAAATAATTTACTAGCGAAATGCTATATCTGACTTTATCTACCCATTATTTATAAATTTTTCATCTTGTCTGTAATCATTTTCACAAATAATCACTGACTGATTCAATCAGGATACTTATGATGGTGAGATAAAGTCTCATTTATGTGTCGAGGCTTTCCAACCGAAAGTTTTACCAAAAGATTCATTTCATTGTACTGCCATCTAGTGGACAAATGTGTAACAAACAGACGCGAACATTGCAAGCAGCACAATTAAAAATTATGGACATGTAGCTGCAAGTAATATAGCGTTCATTTAAACATATGTTTACCTGCACGCAAACACACACACACACACACACAAATGAGGTGTGTAATAAGTGAGTTTTGCGACCCAGGCGGTTTCTCCTTTTTCATACAACCTCCCCTTTCTTTGAAAAAAGTTGTAATTAATTACTATTTAATTACATTTATTTTTAATTCTGCCTTACTGCACTTTTTAAAGTTAGTTTTGTGCCCATAATCTTTCTTTTCAATATCCCCATCATAATAACTGATGTTGATCCATTGTAAAGCTTTTTATTTTTTGTCGAATCCAAGCTGTTCCATACTGGCTGCTGCTATCAGTGATAAAAGCTCCAGACTCTCTACAGGTGATGGTTAAAGTCTCTCTTGGCTTTATAACCACTGAATCTGGCTTGAATAGATCAGTAGCACAGTACATGTCTGTGAAAAGAGTAAAAGAAAAATGTTTATACAGTATGTTGAACTGTTAAAGGATCAGATGAACTCATAAAGCTTCAATTAAATTAAATTTATTTATATAGCGATTTTAACAACGGTCATTGTCTCAAAGCAGTTTCACAAAAATGTATTTTTTTTAGAAAAGAAAATATTTGGAAGTGTGTATGTGTGAGAAAAATGTGTCTAGATAATAATGAGATGAATGAATGATATGTCTCTGATGAGCAAGCCAAGGGTGACGGCGAGGGTGGCAAGGAAAAACTCCCTGAGATGGCAATAGGAAGAAACCTTGAGAGGAACCAGACTTACCGGGAACCCATCCTCATTTGGGTGATAACAGATAGAGATGATATATTGAACTTTCACCTGCACAACACACATGATGTTATAACAGAAGTTATTTACATTAACATGAAGTCCAGTTCAGCACAGGGAGTCAGTAGGTGCAGAGGGCAGATGGGGTCTGGATCACTGGGAGCACAGGAGCAGCGTGTGTAGCTCCAACCACAATAAAGCTGAATCCAGCTGGAGCTGGTCCTTCTCTGGATGCCTCAGAAACCTTGCAGGGTTGGCCTTTGTCTACTAAAGCTGGCACAATCTCCAGATGCCTCGGGATGGGTAGAAAAAAAAAGAACAGATGGAGAGAATTAGCGTAGTTGCCATTCAGGATAGATGTACTGGAGTATGAGGTTATGGGATAAGTTACGTGTATGCCAGATTAAAGAGATGCGTCTTGAGTCTACTTTTGAACTGGGAAGTCAAAACATGCATGAAGACCTTTGATAGTAATGATTTAAATTAATCACATCAGCGTAGAAAGAGCATATAATAGTTGTATGTAGGGTTTGGTAGAAAGAATCAGTTTTTAAAAGAAAGAGAGAACATTGCTGTGTTTAATTTTGCAAGAGCTTTGACGAAGTAGTTCACTCTTTTTATTTTGTGCTTGGCTGAAAATGGTGTTTAAAGATTTGGGAATTTTTTTTAAATACAGTACACTAAAGATATAACAGTGCCAGTGACCATATTGAGACTGTACAGTGTTTCACTGTTCGTGAGAGATTTCTGTACTGGGGGTTTTTGTACAGGGATGTTGTTGATCTGTCTCACTGTGTGTTACGAGCGCAGTAATACACAGCTGTGTCTTCAGTCTGCATGTTCTGTCCTGTTAATGTTATTGTGTTGCTGGACGTGTCTCTGGAAATCTGAAACCTGCTTTTCAGTTTCTCACTGTAGTAAGTGCTACCATCACCACCCCATATATAACCGATCCACTCCAGAGTTTTTCCTGCAGGTTGTCGTATCCAGCCTGTATAGTAGCTGCTATCAGTTACTGAATATCCAGACAGTTTACAGGTCAGAGTCAGTGACTGACCAGGGGTTACTACTGAGGATGCAGGCTGGGTCAGCTCAACACAGTGAACACCTGTTAAAGAAAATATTGTAATGTTGTAAGCAAAAAGTTACAAAACCCATATTTTATATACAGTATAATCAAATGTAAAACACTTACAGTGTACGGCTGCCAAAAGCAGCAGCAGTAGGGATGTAGAGATCATTGTGTGTGTTGAAGCAAAATGAGTAAAAGCTCTTGCTCTTCATTGCTTAAATATATAACAGGGAAGGACATTTGCATAGAGACACTCCTTATCTGAGTGGAAGTTTAATGGGTTGTGGATTCATGTTTTAGTTTATAGTTTAATAAATAAGAGGATTGAGAACATTTGTTAATGGTTAATCTCATGGACAAACACATGTTGTTATATTATATTAGGTGAACACATACACATCAAGAGCTTCAGGTTATGTTCACCTCCAACTTTAGGGTGGTGTAGAAATAATTTGATCTTTACGATTTCAGCCATGGAATAGTGGGTAATTTAGAAAACAGAAAACTGTTTTTGCATCATTTTCATATTGCCGCTTTCATTTAAAGGATGCTTCTGCTCCATGTTCCTAAACAACTGTTTGATCTGTTTTCCTTTAAAAACAAGTTTAATGAGTTTTACTTCAATAGAAGTAACCTACTGCCCCCTATAGGTGTAAAAAACATTTACAACTTTGTTTCTCTTCTTGCTGATGTGTGTTTTGTATAAAACTCCAAAGTGTGCAAAATTAAATAAATAAATAGGACATGATGAAATAAATCACTTTTAGAATAAATAAGACACAGATACGTAATGTGAGAATGATATTGTGAAATAATGGAACATATTTTGAAAAAAAGCTTAATATTGTGAAATATATTGCACTCTGCAGATTATTGCAGAGGCATTTTATTTAATTCAGGCTGTTTTTATTTCAAAATGTAATTTTTTCAAAGTCAGTTTTTATTTCAAAATCTCATTTTTCACGAGGGCCTATTTATTTCATAATGCGACTTTTCAGCAGAATTAGTTGTTCTGTCAATCAGCGCCAGTGGGTTGGACCTGTGCGCCTATTGGCTGATCCTTTAACATCCATTAGTTTTCCTGGATACCTGCTCCGAGGACCGCCGCTACAGCTAGCAATAACGTGCTAGGCAGTGGCGGACTGGCCGTCTGGAGTACCGGGCGTTCTCCCGGTGGGCCGCTGGTCAATGTGGCTGGCCCAGTCAGTACGTAAATGTATTTTTATAAATGACGGAAACTATAATATTGCATCTCTTTTTTACGCAGATAGATAAGTGCGTTATTCGTACAGGCGATGCCGATAAAGTGTGTGTGTTTTGTAACGGCCAAAACTATGTTGTATATCACTTTAGTTGCTGCGCGTGCCCGCTGAGGAAGTGTGCGCGTGAGGAGGAGTGAACAGAGCAGGAGCTCAGCTGTGCTCCCCCGCCCCCCAGAAACGCTCTATTGTTTTACCCTTTTCTTTACTTTTACTGTCTGTTTTGTATTATAATTTTTTGACGCTCAAAAAAGTCTGATAAAAGTTTTGTGCTCAACGCTATTGAGCTCTTTCTCTGAGTTCTTTTCCCCGGCTATCCGACCCAAAGCGGCACAGTTTGTGTGCATGTGAATGTATTGTAATCCTTTTCCATACGTGTTCTGAAACCACGCCCTCTTTCACTTTTAATTTATTGAGAGAGAGATTTGGATCCTTTCTTGATACAGCAAAGAATTAATAATTGCCATAGATAAAAAAAAAAAAAAAAAGAAAAGGTGGAGCTGAAAATGTATTTGATAAGAAGAATAATGTAACCTACTTGTATGTTAAAAAAAAAAAAGTCATAAAAAGTAAATGATACTTTTTTTTCCCACCCTTTTGGGCTTTTTAGGGGTCTTAACATGCTCAAAAACTTCTGCTGCCATTAGGATGCCTGAGAGTCTGAGGACCTCACAAGAGATTTTGCTGCATAGATCATACACACTTGCACGCAGGCACACGGATCTTGGTACACATTTAGAGCTCATTGGGTCAACTCAACAAGAAGTCAGTTATTTTGGGTCGTTCTCAAAAAAACACCAGATGGATTTTGATATACTCCTCCTAGGGAGTTTATACGATCGTCACCAAACTGGGCCGATGTGATCTAAAGACATTGAGGATGCAAAATCTGAGGGATTTTTGATATTTCAAATGGGTCAGCCGTGATGATGCCTTAAACTTGACATCACACTGAGTAACATTATAAGTCCTTTTTTTCTATCATCTGCGGCATGTTAACACTCTCAAACAAACATAAACACACAAATGTTAACACTCACACACTCACAGCTCTCTCTCTCACACGCACAGAAACACACACATACTGTACATCACACACACATATAGTACATACACACACACAAACACACACACGCACACACGCACACGCACACACACACACACACACAAACACACACACAGGGAGTCAATAGCACAGGGTGCTTAGGCCTGGTCATCATTGCTTGCAATTATATTTATAATTGATTTTATGGGACTCGTGTGAAGCTATCAAATGACTTTAGTTATAGCAGTTGTAAATACTTTTTCTTACCAGCATCTTTGTTTCTCTTACCTGAGGTTTAGCCAAAAAACTATAAAGAGTAAAGCCCTGAAAACTTTTCAATCTGAAAAAATTTAAAGTGATGGCTTCACAAAATAATTCATTTCCAATATTGTGATTCTGCATGTATTTAATAAACACATATTTTTTTCCCCTGTTTGGTCCTTTGTGGGAATTTGTCCATAAGAGATGATCTTAGTGTTTAGTGTTGCACTTTAAAAACAAAAATTATAAAACTTGTGTAGTATCTAGCAAGGTCGGTGGATGAAATATGTTGTTCTTATGATTACTTTAGTAAAAGTGTTGAAATTAAAATAAATTTGTTATGCTGTAGCAGCATCTGTAGACTTCCTGGAAATGGCATGTGCTGTATATTGAAGGCATTTTTCTCTTTTAACACAGCTCTTGTATCACTATGTTCTCCTGCACGGTAATACCCAGCAGAGTCTTGTGCAGTTGAACGAGTCAGCTGCAGGATGCACCATGTTTTTTGGGGTCCTTTATAGAAAAAGGCTCACTACAAGAAAGTTTCTCACATTTTTTTCACCACTGAACCAGTGGGAATAGACGCAAGAGGTTGACAGTGAATACCTGCAACATAAAAGAAAAACAGTAGTGTAGGATTTTTTTATTTTTAAATATCTGATATTCAGGGTGAGAACTCACTGATGAGGCTGATTAGTTGCAGAAATAAGGAGAGTGGGATCCTTATGGTGAGTGTTGACGAGACGTAGCTGCTCCACTCAGCTCAGCTATACATAAATACTGCAGACACAGCTCTCTGGATTTGCATTATGATGTTATGTAGTTTCAGATCACCTGCTGATGACAGAAGGACATAATTTTGATCTTTGAAATGTTACACATCAGCAGGAAATCTAGGAAAGGAGGAACACCATCATAAATTATGCAAACAGAGTGACAATTTTTTTATTATATTTAAAATATATATGTATTATTATTTGCAATATAGTGAGGTATTGAGATAATATGTCTGCAAATAAAACAAAACCTTCACTTATCACTTCACTCTGACGGTTACAATGACAATGGAGAATGTAAGACTTTTAAAATAATGCTAAATAGGACTTCACCACTATCAACAATTACACACACTTTAAAACTTGGTTTTTGTGGAGCATCCAAAGGAGAGAGGGTCTAAATGGACATACTGTATATCACAGAAACGAGATGTGTGAGTTTGCACAGTCTGTCCTCTAGTGACACAGAAAACAAAACAAAAAGAAATTAACAAGAGTTTATTTTTGTTTGTTTTGTTTTGTTTAGCTGAAATAAGTCTTGCTCTAAAAAAAATAAACAAACAAACAAACAAAAAAAAAACTTCTCTTTTCAGTCACTAAGGTTATGGCAAAAAGACATACTGTGCAAGAGGTACTTGATTCAATCTTCCAAGAAGCAGATAACGATGTGGAGGAGGATGTGTCAGAGCATGAAGACAACTTGAAAAAAACTCTGATTACAGCCCCCTTGATGATGACTAAGTTAAGTTAAGCCTTTATTTGTCACATATACATTACAGCACAGTGAAATTCCTTCTTTGCATATCCCAGCGTAACTGGTGTCAGAGCGCAGGGTTAGCCATGATACGACGCCCCTGGAGCAGATAGGGTTAAGGGCCTTGCTCAAGGGCCCAAGAGTAGCAACCTGGTGGAGCTGGGGATCGAACGGCCGATTTTCTGATCAGTAACTCAGTGCTTTAGCCCTCTGAGCCACCACTGCCCCTTAAGGTAAAGGAGCAGGCAGCAACGGAGACATTTATGTCAAAAAACAATATCATCAGTTGGTCCTCACTTCCTCTCGCAGTTGCAGGAAGGATGGCAGTGGGAAATGACATTCGAATTACTCCAGGACCCTCAAGACTGACTGCTTCCAATGCATTCTGTCAACATTCCTGCTCTTCCTCCCTCCAGCCATTTAAAAAAATGTCACTGAAATGACAAACATGGAGGGGATTAAACGATTGGTCAAGAATGAAAGCCCATTGATGTGACTGACCTACATGTCGACATACTGTAGGTCTTCTAATACTGGCAGGTGTGAACAGATCCCGATGTGAGGCTGCTTCTAGTCTGTGGAATGCTGACACTGGAAAACCAATATTTTGTGCCACTATGGTCCTGGAAATATTCTGTACCATATCGGCAGCGCTCAGGTTGGATAATCATGAAACAAGACCCGTGCAGCCTGTTACTGACAAACTACCAATAATAAGAGTCATGTTGTAATGATTGTACAAAGTTACAGTATATAAAATATAACAATAGTACTAGAATGTTTTTGCCCATTTTACTTTTAAGAAAATATATTAAACGCATTATAGCTGTTATGTTTTCATGTCTTAGGTAAAACTCAACATCACATGTGATAGATGTTTTTACAGTGGACAAGAAGTAAAAAAACAAAATAACAAAACAACAAAACTGACAACAAAATAACAAATCAGAAAAGACAACGATATGTCCAGAAACAAAATACCAAATGAGAAACCACAACAACAATTCAGTCAAACCAGAAAAGTTACGTATGGTTTGCGGATGAAATTCTTATTGCTGATTAAAAGGGACATCTGCCACTCAAGATCAGTGGTAAGAATTTAATTTGCAAATCACACATGGGCATGATGTTTCTATTACTGTCCTTTATACTGACACAACAAAACATCATCTCCATCACAACTAAAATGTATTTTAAACATTTTAGCAGTTAGATTTTATAATGTCTCTCAATACTTTTAACCTCAACATGTTGGGTAGGTTTTGGTTAAGTAGAGAAAGTGAACTTCTCAGAGAACTAATGTATAATAAATATTGTAACTTTTATGCAATTGTTATGCTAACAAATATATAAAATGTACTGTATCATCTGGTCACAAATCATCACTGACTCATTTAGTCAGGAGCTCATACTTAGTGATGGTGAGATAAAGCCTCATTTATGTGTCGAGGTTTTCCAGCCGAAAGTTTTAACAAAAGATTCATTTCATGAAGCTTCATTTAGGAGCTCATTGTACTTCCATCTAGTGGACAAATGTGTAACAAACAGATGCGAACATTGCAAGCAGCACAATTACAAATTATGGACATGTAGCTGCAAGTAATATAGCGTTCATTTAAACATTTGTTTACCTGCACACACACACTAATGACGTGTGTAATAAATGAGTTTTGGGAGGTGGTTTCTCCCCTTTCATACAACCTCCCCTGCCGTTGAAAAAAGTTGTAACTAATAACTATTCAATTATATTTATTTTAAATTTTGCCCTACTGGAACCATATTAATTAATTAATTAATTAATTTTTTTAAAAGTTAGTTTTGTGCCCATAACTACCATATCTGAACCTTTAAATGAAAAATAAACAAAGACTAAAATACACACCCACCCTCCAAAAATAGTACTATAACTACTTATTTAATTATTAATAGATGCTTTCCAATAAGGGAAGTTTTTCTCAGTGTACAAGTGTCCCTCTTACTCGGGGTGCACAGTGTGCAGATTTTAGTAGTGAGACTCCACGGGAACAAGTCTTTATTCAAACCAGCTGAAGCGCTAAACGAATCAATCATGTGACCCCGGCAAAGACAAGAGGTGCGTTCGACTTCATGCGGCGCTGCACAGACCGATCGCCGGCTGACTTGAAGTAATGCATGCCGGTTAGAAATTTTGTCCGACTTGAACCGGCGCCGACGCCACGTGACGTTCACGTGTGGCATCAAAGTAACGCGAGAGCGTTTCGAGTACAGCCGGCTTGCTCAGCCAGCGCAGCATTTCAGGAGCGACTGCGCCAGGCTGTGATGACGTCACAGCTTCTCATGATTGGCCACATTCACCACATGACGATGATCACGAGTCTTTCGTGCCTTAATCCATATAATTGCATAATAAATCAATGTGCATGCGATTTCGTGAATTTTTTCCTTTAAATTCTTTATGTTGGATTTGTGCACAAGTTTATTGTACTTTTTTTATACAGACCACTTATAGTATTCAGCTGCATATTTAAGTAATATTTTTAATGGAATAACTAAAATGTCACAGACATTTTAATGTAATGTGGTCAACATTGAATGATGCTGAAATCTGTAGTTGCTGCTTCACTTGCATGTGTTGCATTGTGCTAGTGTGCATTGTCCAGTGAAAAATACAACATTTAGATCACTTTTATACACTGGTATAAATTATAATAAAGACAAATACATTGTGCTTGTGCATCTATGATTTTTCTCGGTAGCTTCACACACCTTGAGTATAGTCCCATGGTCTCTCATTTCGCATATATAAAGACCATGCATTACCAAGTGCAAGAAAAAACAAAATGAATAATATAACAATGAATGTGAAGGACAGCAAAGGAAGAACCTTTACGCTTAAGGTTTCCAAGGAAATTGCAGAAAGAATGAAAACTGGTAAGTAAATAGAAGAACTGGAATAAATACAAGTTAACAATGATTTGTGTGATTTTTATTAAATTTTTCAACAAAACAACAGCAGTGGTACAGGTATCTTAACAACAGGCAACATTCTAATGGCTATAAATTCTTAAATGCAAAGACAAAAATAAAAAATAAAAAAATCACAAAACAAGTTTAGAAAGGCATAGTCAATGGAGACCTTCAAGAAAGTTCCAGAGAGAGGACTGTGTGATAGTTTTGAGCATTTCCCCAGATGTTCCTCTCTGATGTCATGGCAAAAGTTACAGCCGTTGACACAAAACAAGGTAAACACTTGTGATGAACAAACACATACTGGACACATAAGTGACAACTAAATTTTCAGCTTTCTCTCTAAATAGCTCCTACAGTATCAGCGATCTAGCTTGTGCTGCAGTGTTCCCCCACCTCCTTCTCTATGTCCCTCTACCTCCACTGAGTCACCTGTACCCCTAAATCTCAGTTTTGTGAAACCATCAACCAGCCAGTGCCCTGTGCAACAGACACCTATTAGCCAGGACCTACCGACTACCACCCTAAAAACCGATGCAGTGGGTGGTAATCCTTCAGGAGCCAGAAACCCATCCTCCGTCCAGATATACCGCCCTGAATCACAAGGTATGGCACCTAAGACTGGAAAAAAGATGCATGTGTTTGCAGTGGTAAAAAACTTTTTTTCAGAAATCACACACAAAATGACGTTGCTACTTTTGGACCTTACAAAAACTTATCAGCAACTCTACTTCTGCAACAAAACTGCTTTTTATAAAAAGCTACAAACTACTTTTTCACAAAAAGGATACACCTTGTCAAGTGAAAAAATTAGAAAAAAGTTAACCAACATGTTAATTACTTACAAAAGAGTTAAGGATCGCCGCCGTGCAACTGGGGAGGGAAAGCAAACCTGGGAGTACTACACAGTAAGTCTAAGACTGCACTGTATAAGATCATTTTGCATCTTATTACAAAGTCACTTTCGTATTACATTGTGCTTTTTCTGCAGCAAATGGATGAGCTATTTGGGTCCTCTGGGATAGGAACTGCACCACCTGGAACTATCTGCTCTACTCCTCTATGTGTGGAAGATCCACCTTCTGAAAACAAGCCTCCATCAATCTCTCTTCCTCAAGCTCAGGCAGCAGGTGCTTCTGTAGACGAGCAGCTGGGGACCTCTGCCAGTACAAGCATGTCCAGGAGGCAGAGATCCTCACAATTTTTTGAGGCATATGAAGTGCATGCAGAACGAAGAACAGCTGTGCTTGAGTCTCTTGTAAGGCTGGACCTGGAGAGATGGCGTCAACTAAAAGAGGCGCAGACGATCTTTTGAGAAAAAGATGTTGACCAGTTTGGGAACTGTTGTGGAGGAGCTAAAGAAAATCGGAAGACAACAAGAGCAAATTATACAGTTACTAAAACCTTCTTAAAAACATGGCAAATAAAGCTTATTCTGTTCCAAGCAAATGTCTATGTACTTTTATTGTCATCTTTCCAATGTTATAAATTGCCTCTTATTTTCAGTTACAATTTCAAAATGCACTTTGAGGTGACACTTCAGAGCTCTTGCCTTGCATTTGTTGCACTTTCATACAATTTTACTATATTATATTAACTGTCTACAATTTTTAACTTTCACTGAAATGATTGCATGTTGGTACTGCAACATAACACCACTAAACAAGACATAATTTGATTAAGTATAAGCTTGATTTGTAAAACAGTATTTGTTCAGTTACTTTAAAATGAAATGATTTACACATGCACATATATTGTCTATAAACTTACCGTCGTTGTTCATCCTGCTGCATTTCTTCCAACAAAAAAAGGTATTTCTGTAGCTTCCAGTTCATCTGCAATAAAGTAGGCAAACGCCACGTGATCTGCCATGTTTGAGGAGGCAACGAGATCCACAACGTGTCCGACTTGACGGCTCCGTTTTCAGCTCCTCCCCGACTGCTTCCGGCTAATCTCACCGATCGAACTGCACAGCGCAGCATGAGCTCGAACGCACCTAAGGCCTCGTTTGTCATTGTCATGTGACATTAAGCCTCGAAACGAGGCTTTATTCGGAAATGCCCCTTTTGCTCGACACAAGCTTCAGAGCTTTAGTGTCATATGTAACATCACTAACTCATACCAACATCTTGTCTGCTCTTAAAGACTCACAAACTTACAGGGTTTTCATTTTACATTTATTGTTATCTTGGCATTATTGTATAATGAAATAGTGATATAATTTATTGTGTGATAATATTAGCAAAAAAGAGCAACTATTTTTCAGTTTTTTTCAACACGAGTGTTATAATAATTAATCATTTTACTTTATGTAGAGAAGCTGAATGTGTATTAATGAGCAATGAAAGACAACTTAGTTTTCACACAGTTCTCTCAAAGCAAAAACCAAATGTAACTAGAGCCTGAGAATGTAGTTGCCCAAAATATTACCAAAATACATCAGCACTTTTCACTTTAAATAAAGTACTGCAGTAGTATAGAAGTTCAATGGCAGATTTAATAAGGGATAAGTCATGCAATTAGACAGACCACAAAGGACAGAGTGAAGTGATCTGTAAAGTTCCGTTTAACCACCTTGTTGAATCAACATGACTGTTGTTCATTAAAACCGTGTGTTATTATATTATTTTTGATTTAAATTATTGAGAATAACATAATTTTTGAAGTTTGAGCTGTATGAAGTCAAAAATTCCACTCAAACATAAGTCAACTGGACTTTGACGTCTATGCCAAAGAGAATGTAATGTTCAGATTAGTTATTCAGTAAAATTGAATTTAAAAACAGGACTGAGTGGTGATGAAGATGGTGTTTTTGTGCAGCGCTGCAGTTTGTTGTGTCAGTATAGATAATGAGCGCAGTAATACACAGCTGTGTCTTCATTTAAGCATAAGCATTTCACTGCATATCGTACTGTGTATGACTGTGTATGTGACAAATAAAATTTGAATTTAAATTTGATTCAGTCTGCATGTTATTTTCTCATAAGGTCACACTGGTACTGGAAGTGTCTTAATATACAACAAACTTATTTTTAAGTGAATCTTTCTTCTCAATATCCCTAAAATAATAACTGATGTTGATCCATTGTAAAGCTTTATTTTTTGTCGAATCCAAGCTGTTCCAAAGTGGCTGCTGCTATCAGTAATAGAAGCTCCAGACTCTCTACAGGTGATGGTTAAAGTCTTTCCTGGCTTTATAACCACTGATTCTGGCTTGATGAGCTCAGTAGCACAGTAAATGTCTGTGAAAAAAGTAAAAGAAAAATGTTTATATGTTGAACTGTTAAAGGATCAGATGAACTAATGAAGCTTAAACCCAAACACTTACAGGGGGAGAGAGCCAGCAGCAGCAGTGGAGCTGAAGTGAAAATGTTTGTGCTAAAGGAGGACTAATGAGAAGCACTTTGTCTTTAGATAAACACAGTGATAATATTAAAGCAGAAGATTTCCATGAATAATACAGAGAAGCTGAGTTGAGTGAAGCTTTTCAGCTGTTAATCACAGTCACATCCCACGTTGTCACTTTTCAATGCCAATTAATAATTTGTTACTATTTCTAATATAAATGATGTGATAAATTTTTCTTATTTAACAAAAAATCATTAAATGATTTTGTAAAATTTATAATAAATTACGTAGTACAGTAAATGCTATTTTAAGACAAAGCTGTACACTTCACCAAAACTATAAACAGGAAACATTACAGAAAAATGTATACGGCCTCATGAAGCCAAAACATGCATGATGACCTTTGATGGTAGTGGTTTAAATTAATCGCATCAGTGTTTAGTTGATGTTCTGTTAGAGATCATATGCATAGCAAGAGCATATGATAGCTGTACGTATGGTTTTGGTAGAAGGAATCAGTTTTTAGAGGGAAGAGAGATCATGGGATTGAGTGCTGTGTTTAATTTTGCAAGAGTTTTGACAAAGTAGTTCGCTCTTTATATTTTGTGCTTGGCTGGAAATGGTGTTCGAAGATTTGGGAAAAAAAACTTTAATAAAGTACACAAAGATATAACAGTGCCAGTGACCATATTGAGACTGTACAGTGTTTCACTGCACTGAGGTTTCTGTACTGGGTGTTTTTGTACAGGGATGTTGTTGATCTGTCTCACTGTGGGTTCCCGAGCGCAGTAATACACAGCTGTGTCTTCAGTCTGCATGTTCTGTCCTCTTAATGTTATTGTGTTGCTGGACGTGTCTCTGGAAATCTGAAACCTGCTTTTCAGTTTCTCACTGTAGTAAGTGCTACCACTACCACCCCATATCTGTCCGATCCACTCCAGAGTTTTTCCTGCAGGTTGTCGTATCCAGCCTGTATAGTAGCTATCAGTAACTGAATATCCAGACAATTTACAGGTCAGAGTCAGTGACTGACCAGGGGTTACTACTGAGGATGCAGGCTGGGTCAGCTCAACACAGTGAACACCTGTTAAAGAAAATATTGTAATGATGTAAGCAAAAAGTTACAAAACCCATATTTTATATATAATCAAATGTAAAACACTTACAGTGTACGGCTGCCAAAAGCAGCAGCAGTAGGGATGTAGAGATCATTGTGTGTGTTGAAGCAAAATGAGTAAAAGCTCTTGCTCTTCATTGCTTAAATATATAACAGGGAAGGACATTTGCATAGAGACACTCCTTATGTGAGCAGAAATTTGATGGGTTGTGGATTCATGTTTTAGTTTATAGTTTAATAAATAAGAGGATTGAGAACATTTGTTAATGGTTAATCTCATGGACAAACAGGTGTTGTAATATTATATGAGGTGAACACATGCAGATACACATCAAGAGCTTCAGGTTATGTTCACATCGAACTTTAGGATGGTTCTAGGATTTGATCTTTACGATTTTAGCCACGGAATAGTGGGTCATTTAGAAAACAGAAAATTGTCTTTGCATCATTTTTTATTCACCATAGGTTCATATTCGCTCAGAGGTTTGGTACCAACTGTCATGGTTAACTGTTCTAAACAGAAATGTTTCATTTGATATTGCTGTTTTTATTTAAAGGATGCTTCTGCTTAATGTTCTTAAAGAACTGTTGATCTGTTCCCACTTTCAAAAGTGTTTCCTTTAAAAACAAGTTTAATGAGTTTTACTTCAATAGAAGTAACCTACTGCCCTCTATAGGTCTAAAAAACATTTACAACTTTGTTTCTCTTCCCGCTGACGTGTGTTTTGTACTGAGCTGAGTGTGTGGAGTTTCTATTACTTATAACATCCACTTTATACAGCTCAGATTCAACAACCTTGATGAATTAACTGTATATTCACCTCAGGACAACAAATTTAATAGTGTCATTAAAGGAAACATTATGTCGGTTAAGTTGTATTTCTACAGTACAACAGTGACTCTGACAGTAGTTGCAGCTGTAAGAGTTACAGAGAGGCACTTGCTCTAATATGTTCTTATATTTTACACAGAGACTTATATACTGGGCTCTCTAAATAAATGAATAAAATAATGTTCAGGACTCCTGATATCAGAGCCCAAGGCATAAGTGAACTAAACGGCTGCCCAGAGCCCCCGTGGCCAACAAAAGACCCCTAAAAGTAGCAGTGATTATTTATTTATTTATTTATTTTGTGGATCTGTCAATGGGCAATGGTAATTATACAAAAACGCTATATAAAAAAAAGAGAAACAATGCAATTAAAAAAAAAACAGTTTTATGTTAATGGGCTGAAGGATGTAAGCACATTCGGACTGTGATTGTGATTATTGGAGCTGATTAAAGAGGGAGCAGCATTGCAGCAAAACCATAATAGAAGTCACATAAAATTATTAATCATGTGCTTTGCACATTTAAAAAGAAACAAACTGACTATTTAACCTTCATTCCACTGAATACAATGTAAAAGTTTGACTAAGATGGTTTATTAGCTGCATTAAGGGAATGTCTCAAAAATGCCTCAAGATTGTTGTAAGAGAAAACCAATTTTCTGTTCAACTGTGAGTATCTTGCGCAGTAATACACAGCTGGGTCTTCAGCTTGCAGATTCTGTCCTCAAATTGTTATTGTGTTAGTAGAAGTGTCTCTGGAGATGCTGAACTTATTTTTCAGTTGGTCGCTGTAATCTGTTCTTCCACCAGTATAGATAATACCAACCCACTCCAGAGCTTTTCCTGCTGGTTGTTGGATCCAAGCTGTACTATAGCTTGTAACTGAATATGAAACCTTACAGGGGATAGAGAGACTCTGACCTGGCTGTAAGCGGATACCGATTATTAAACTTTTATAGCTGATTTCTGTTACATGGTGCGGTATGGAGAGCCGCACCACGGAATGTTTTACTGATTATAAGAGCTCTGACGCAGGGCTTTATAGAGGGTCAATAAAATAGGAGGTGGCGAGAGTGCTTATGACAGGCACGAGAAGACCTTCCCGTTTGGAGATGGCAGTGGCGGACTGGCCATCTGGAGCACCGGGAGTTTTCCGGGTGGACCGCTGATCTCGGGTCATGATCTATTGGTTCTGAAACACGACTCATTAATTTTCAAAACTACTTACTAGTATAAAAATATAACACAATACAAAAACGTAAAGATTAGTATCACTGAACATGGTTCAGGTCATATTTGTAAAACAAAGAAACAAAGGAACGAACAATAAGATAAACAACATATAAAACTATGTATAAAGACAATATTTTCAGTGTCCAGTAACACCAGTCTCACAGACCTCCTTATAAACAGTTTGACAGCAAAATGAGACATTTTGGCAGTATTGTGATTTTTTTTTCTATTAGTTTATTTCAAAAGATGCAAGACAATACTGACAAAATGTATCATTTACAGGCTATTAGAAAACATGCTGTGCATTGTCTCTTATTGAGTCACAAGAAACTTTAAAAGCATTCCTTATTAACATTTATTTATATCAGTATAAAGTTAGTATTATTTTAAAAGTGCTATACAGTAACTCTACATGCCACAGTTTCATCCCAGTGGAACAATCTGACTACATGTGCAGTGCCATGAAAATGTATTTGTCCCTTCCTGTTTTTTTTTTTCTTTGCATATTTGTCACACTTGTATGGGTGGAATTTCACCTAGACACATGAGGAAAAGACAAATTGGCCTCATTGTTTCTGAGATACCATGAACATTTCACAGGGGGTATCATCGTGATGCAGTGTATGATAAACCACTCATCAGTGTAAGCTGCAGGTGCAGCAGGTCAGTGATGATGAACCAGTGCCTGCTGATGATGACCAACACGTCTCCCCTGATCTACGCAATGTGACGTTGTAGTGACATCTTTTTCATGTCATTTTTGGACATCCAATTTCCATCTTTTGTAAGATAGGAATAAGGTGGATAGGCTAGGCTACCATGATGTTTTTATATATAAAATATAATTTACATAACTTTATATATATATATATATATATATATATATATATATATTTTTTTTTTTTTTTTTAATACTACAGCATTTTACCGCTGGAAGGATCTTGGAGAACGAGTGAGCTTGCTTGCTGCCCAATGCTAATGGCTGGGTGTACTTTATTTACACACAGCACTGTACAGCATGAGCAACACATTCATCCAGGACCTACACCTAATTCAGCCTAAGTATGAACCAGGGCACATTCAACAGATCACACACACCCTAACACACAACCCTGGCCGAAGCCACTAGCCCAAACAAACTTCCCCAACATGGTGAACAAACAGAAACCCTCCCGCAATACATGATGGTCGTCAGCCGCCGCCCCGCCTACGTCACAATACGTTATAAAATAAAAATTTAAAGAACTTGATTATAGGCTTTTTTAAATAAAATTAAAACTGTTAGGGAAACAGGAAAATGTAAAAAATTGGTATAAATATGGTCTCCCAAATAATTAAATAGTCATACAGATAATAAATCTTGTTTGTTTATAAATAATCTGTATTCGTATGTATAATCAGAAGGTGATAGGCTCTATTTTGTAAAACACATTTACTGCCACTGCAATAGACGTCCAAATGATGTCCAAAAAAATAAGCCAGATTAGGTCAAATGTTGAACGTCAAAATGATGTCCAAGTTGGGTCATGGTTGGATGTCCAAATAGTGAACCTAGTTTGGACGTCGAATAGATGTCCAGAATTGGTCATGGACCGACGGACCCAATATAGACATGGTCTACACGTTTATCCGACGTCCAATGTTTAGTGGGGAGCTCCGCCGTCGATGCGAGAATGGATAGGGCTCTGAAAAATAAAACAAAAACTATATTCTCTCGAGGTGTTCGCCATTACCGAGGATTTATTTCAGTGGAGAGGAAGTTTGTGCACTTTAACTTAAACTGAGCGCGCATGCTAAACTGATGCGTGCCGCTCTCACTCTCTCTCTTACCGGCGTTTTAGACAGTCAGAGGCTGGGGCTTTGCCTCCGTCTTTTAAGCTTGGTCTGTTTGTCTTTTTTTGGTCTTTGTCTTGGCCCTGATACCTTTACCGGTGCTACGTACTGTAATAATCACACGAAGTGGTGAGATATGAAGACCCTTTATGTAAACACGCTGCCAGGTGCGGCTCATTCAAAGATGAAAACAACATGATGGTTAAACGTATAGTTAAATGTAGTTTACATGAAACAATATGTTGTTGCATTTTAAGCTTAAAACAGCCTTCAATCAAATTAATTGTGAAAGACGTGTGTAATCACATCATTTCAACATGGCACATGGTTCTTCATTTAACAATTTGTTAGAAATAGCAGAAGCTATGCATAGCATTTAAACTTTGATAAAATATGTTTAAAACTAATCTTCACACATAACTTCACACATAAACTATCTGAACTAAGATGACTATAAGGAGATATTTTATACATTATGTTATAAAATTATACTTAGCTCACCAAAAATGTATATTCTTCACTGTATTGTCCAAAACCAGGTATTTTTTGTTGGTGTGGAAATTATTAAAAATGATTTGTAAAACCAGTGTGATCCCCTGTACTAGAATGTTTTTGCCCATTTTACTTTCAAGAAAATATATTAAACACATCATGGCTGTTATGTTTTCATGTCTTAGGTAAAACAGGATGTTTTTACAGTGGCCAAGAAGTACAAAACAAAACAACAAAACCGACAACAAAATAACAAATCAGAAAAGACAACGACAATTCAGGAAAACCGGAAAAATACATATGGTTTGCGGATGAAATTCTTATCGCTGATTGGAAGGGACATCTGCCACTCAAGATCTGTGGTAAGAATTTAATTTCCAAATTACACATGGGCATGATGATTCTTATAATTTATACTGACACAACAAAACATCATCGCCATCACAACTCAGTTCTGTATTTAAATAATAACCACCTTTTACTGAGTAAATTGTAAAATATTTTAAACATTTTAGCAAAAATTTTAGATTTCATAAAGTCTCTCAATACTTTTTTAGATTTTGGTTAAGTAGAAAAAGTAAAATTCTCAGAAAACTAAAGTAGAATAAACTAACTTTTATCCAATCGTTGTGCTAATAAATATATAAAATTTACTGTAACACAAATATAAACATATAAAGTGCAAGTCAATTGTTTTAGCAAATTTGACCATTTGTGCGAAGTGGAAAATAACTTACTAGCAAAATGCTATCTCAGATTTTATCTACCTATTATTTATTATTCTTTTATCTTGTCTATAATCCCTTTCCAAATCATCACTGACTGATTTAATCAGCAGCTCATACTTAGTGATGGTGAGATAAAGTCTCATTTATGTGTCGAGGCTTTCCAACCAAAAGTTTTACCAAAAGATTAATTTCATGAAGCTTCATTTAAGAGCTCATTGTACTGCCATCTAGTGGACAAATGTGTAACAAACAGACGCGAACATTGCGTGTAGCTGCAAGTAATATAGCGTTCGTTTTAACATGTTTACCTGCACACACACACACACACACACTATTGCCTTACTGCAACCATATTAGTTAATTCATTAATTATTTTTTTAAATAGTTAGTTTTGTGCCCATAACTACCATATCTGAACCTTTAAATGAAAAATAAGCAAAGACTAAAATACACACCCACCCTCCAAAAATAGTACTATAACTACTTATTTTATTATTTAAAAATGCTTCCCAATAAGGGAAGTCTTTCTCAGTGTACAAGTGTCCCTCTTACTCGGGGTGCACAGTGTGCAGATTTTAGTAGTGAGACTCCACGGGAACAAGTGTTTATTTAAAACAGCTGAAGCGCCAAACAAATCAGTCACGTGACCCCGGCAAAGACGAGGCCTCGTTTGTCATTGTCATGTGTCAATATAGATAATGAGTGCAGTAATACACAGCTGTGTCTTCTGTCTGCATGTTATTTCCTCGTAAGGTTACACTGGTACTGGAAGTGTCTTAATATACAACAAACTTGTTTTTAAGTGAATCTTTCTTTTTAATATTCCTATCATAATAACTGATGTTAATCCATTGTAAAGCTTTAATCCAAGCTGTTCCATAGTGGCTGTTGCTATCAGTGATAGAAGCTCCAGACACTCTACAGGTGATGGTTAAAAAGTCTCTTTTTACTACTTTACAGTCTCTCCTGGCTTTATAACCACTGATTCTGGCTTGATGAACTCAGTAGCACAGTACATGTCTGTAAAAAGAGTGAAATAAAATGTTTATATGTTAACCTGTTAAAGGATTAGATGAGCTAATAAAGCTTAAACCCAAAGACTCACATGGGGCGAGAGCCAGCCACAGCAGTGAAGCTGAAGTGAACATGCTGAAGGAGGACTCATGAGAAGCACTTCATCTCTACAAAAACACAGTAATAATATTAAAGGATTTCCCTAAATAATACAGAGAAGCTGAGTTAAGTGAAGCTTTTCAGCTGTTAATCACAGTCACATTCCACGTTGTCACTTTTCAATGACAATTAATAATTACATATTTGTTACTATTTCTAATATCACTCACTCACTCACTCACTCACTCATCATCTATACTGCTTTATTCTGTATTCAGGGTCGCGGGGACCTGGAGCCTATCCCAAGGGGCTTAAGGCACGAGGCAGGGTACACCCTGGACAGGGTGCCAATCCATTGCAGGGTACACACACATACACACACACTCACACACCCATTCACACACTACGGGCAATTTTGGGAACGCTAATTAGCCTAACCTGCATATCGTTGGACTGTGGGAGGAAACCGGAGTACCCGGAGGAAAACTATTTCTAATATAAATTATGTAATACTGTAAATGCTATTTTGAGACAAAGCCATACACTTTACCAAAACTATAAACAGGAAACATTACAGAAAAATGTAAAATGGCCTCATGAAGCCAAAACATGCATGAATACCTTTGATGGTAGTGATTAAATTAATCGCATCAGTGTTTAGTTGATGTTCTGTTAGAGATCATATGCATAGCAAGAGCATATGATAGCTGATACGTATGGTTTTGGTAGAAGAAAGAGAAAACATGGGATTGGGTCTGTGTTTAATTTTGCAAGAGTTTTGACAAAGTAGTTCACTCTTTTTATTTTGTGCTTGGCTGGAAATGGTGTTCGAAGATTTGGGGAAGATTTTAATAAAGTACACAAAGATATAACAGTGCCAGTGACCATATTGAGACTGTACAGTGTTTCACTGCACTGAGGTTTCTGTACCAGGGGTTTTTGTACAGGGATGTTGTTGATCTGTCTCACTGTGGTCTACGAGCGCAGTAATACACAGCTGTGTCTTCAGTCTGCATGTTCTGTCCTGTTAATATTACTGTGTTGCTGGACGTGTCTCTGGAAATCTGAAACCTGCTTTTCAGTTTCTCACTGTAGTAAGTGCTACCACTACCACCATATATATTTCCAATCCACTCCAGAGTTTTTCCTGCAGGTTGTCGTATCCAGGCTGTATCGTAGCCATCAGTTACTGAATATCCAGACAATTTACAGGTCAGAGTCAGTGACTGACCAGGGGTTACTACTGAGGATGCAGGCTGGGTCAGCTCAACACTGTGAACACCTGTTAAAGAAAATATATTGTAATGATGTAAGCAAAAAGTTACAAAACCCATATTTTATATATAATCAAACGTAAAACACTTACAGTGTACGGCTGCCAGCAGCAGCAGCAGTAGGGATGTAGAGATCATTGTGTGTGTTGAAGCAAAATGAGTAAAAGCTCTTGCTCTTCATTGCTTAAATATATAACAGGGAAGGACATTTGCATAGAGACACTCCTTATCTGAGTGGAAATTTAATGGGTTGTGGATTCATGTTTTAGTTTATAGTTTAATAAATAAGAGGATTGAGAACATTTGTTAATGGTTAATCTCATGGACAAACAGGTGTTGTAATATTATATTAGGTGAACACATGCAGATACACAAGAGCTTCAGGTTATGTTCACATCCAACTTTAGGATGATGTAAAAATAATTGGATCTTTTCGATTTTAGCCACGGAATAGTGGATCATTTAGAAAACAGAAATGCATCAAAACTGTCTTTGCATCATTTTCATATTGCTGTTTTTATTTAAAGGATGCTTCTGCTCCATGTTCTTAAAGGGGTCATACAGGCCTACATGCGCTTTTTTAAGCTGTTTGGACTGAACTGTGTGTTAGGAGAGTGCGTACACAACCACTCTACGATGATAAAGAGCCGCCCAGTGGTTTTCTTTTCATTTATTACAATAACATGCCCCTTCTGAAATCAGGCCAATCGCAAATGACTGTCGATGTGATGCCACACCGCAAGAGGCCGCTTCTACACTAGTTGATTGACACTGGTGTTTTACCAAAGACCCGCCCCGAGTGAGAAGAAGCTGTCGGCCATTTTTTTTTTTCGCCGCTGGAGCAAAATGACGCCTAAGCGAGTGTTGTGTACAGTTGTTGGGTGTAATAGCAAACGCAGCAATCGTCATTCACTAGCTAGGGTTAGTGACGAAGGGTACCTACCTAGGGTTAGGTATCTGAGCCACTGAGGACGCAGTGGCTGAATTTAGTTTTTGAAGCTAACGTCCCCGCCGATTTACCTAAATGCGTTCATGTTTGCGATAATCATTTTTCACCAGACTGCTTTATAAACGCGGGTCAATATAAAGCAGGTTTTACTAGGAAGCAGCTCCTAAAAAATGGATCTGTACTAAAGCTTCGTGTTCCTGCTTCATCTTCACCAGGCTCGGTGAGTAATTTATTTTTCTATTACTCTTTGCAGATCGCCTTTTCTAATAATCACGATGAATGCGGAGTGTAAGTTAACTTACACTCTAATAGAACATGGTTATGGCTTCTTCTCTATGTACATCCGTCTCTATATAATCCCTAATCGCCCGTTTATAATAAACAATGCATTAAGGTGATTGTCTAGTTGCAAACTGTGTACGTAGTCGGAAAACTATATTATGCTTACCTTTGTTACGTTAGATGGCTTATAACGATGTCTGTCGAAGATTAAGAAGTCATGTAAACACATCAGTAAACACATCGCGTCCGTATCTCTCTCGGTAAGTTTCTCCGCTTTTGTTGTTGTTGCTCGCGGCAGCGTAACAGCCCGTTAATTCATGCCCATGCAGTGATGAGAAAGACAAATCGAGTCCATGCATGTCCATTCTTTTAATTTCTGCGTTGTCAGGCGATATTACAAACTTACTAGGTTCCGTATTTAAATCAAACCAAAAACGACTGAAGAAAACAGGCTCAGGCTCTATATTTCAGCGTTTTCCAGTTTGGACTGCATTACCCACAAAGAACTGTGTGGCTATACCCCACGTGTGTTGTGAAGACACGCCCCACAGAACTGGGGGGGTGGGGGGGGGCTCAGCAGAGGTCATGAGCATTTAAATTAGCATGTACTGAAACAGGTTGCTGAGAACAGAGCTAGTTTTTACCAGGTAAAATTAGTGTTTTTTTTACACAATCCTTTTGAATTTTAAATTAACGTATAATACAAACTTTTCATTAGGACCCTAAAGATCATATTAACATTTAATGAAAAATGGGATGTGTAGGACCTTTAAAGAACTGTTGATCTGTTTCCACTTTAGAAAGTGTTTTCTTTAAAAACAAGTTTAATGAGTTTTACTTCAATAGAAGTAACCTACTGCCCTCTATAGGTGTAAAAAACATTTACAACTTTGTTTCTCTTCCTGCTCATGTGTGTTTTGTACTGAGCTGAGTGTGTGGAGTTTCCATTACTGATAACATCCACTTTATACAGCTCAGATTCAACAACCTTGATTAATTAACTGTATATTCACCTCAGGACAACAAATAATTTAATAGTGCCATCAAAGGAAACATTATGTCGGTTAAGTTGCATTTCTACAGTATAACAGTGACTCTGACAGTATTGCAGCTGTAAGAGTTACACAGAGACACTTGCTCTAATAATGTATGTTCTCATATTTTACACAGAGACTTATAAATGAATTAATGAAATAATGTGCAGGACTCCTGATATCAAGCTGACCCAAGGCATATGTGAACTTAACAGCTGCCCAGAGCCCCTGTGGCCAACAGAGGACCCCTAGTGTTTATTATTATTATAATTAATTATTATTATTTATTTATTTATTTTTTTTTTTTTTTGGGGGGGGGTTGATATGTCAGTGGGCAATGGTAATTATACAAAAACGCTTTATTTAAAAAAAAAAAAAAAAAACACCAATACAAAAAAAAAAAAAAAACAGTATAATGTTAAGGGGCTGAAGGATGCAAGCACATCCAAACTATGATTATTGGAGCTGATTGAAGAGGGAGCAGCATTGCAGCAAAACCATCAAGTCACATAAATGATATATCATGAGCTTTGCACATTTAAAATGAAACAAACTGACTATTAAAACTTCATTCCACTGAATAAAATGTTTATTAGAGGATGGTTTATTAGCTGCGTTGAGAGAATGTCTCAAAAATGCAGATTCTGTCCTCAAATTGTTATTGTGTTAGTAGAAGTGTCTCTGGAGATGCTGAACTTATTTTTCAGTTGGTCGCTGTAATCTGTACTCCCACCAGTATACTGTAGCTAATACCAATCCACTCCAGAGCTTTTCCTGCAGGTTGTTGGATTCAAGCTGTAGAATACTGTAGCTTGTAACTGAATATGGAAACTTTCAGGGGATGGAGAGACTCTGACCTGGCTGGACTGTCATGGCAGCAGGCTGAGTCACTTCATCACCACGCATATCTATAGTAGAAAACACACTGTGATCTCACACAATATACAGTTCAGTATTCTGCACATTCATTATTATTGTAGTAAATGAATGAATTTGATAAAACACTCACAGAAAACAGCTGCCAGCAGGAGCAGTAGAGATGTAGAGAACATGATGTGTGTTGTTTGTAATGGGGTCTTTCTGTTTGTTAGGTTTAAGAGAGACTATTGCATTACATGAACATAGTGATATCCAGCACAGATGCTTGTATTTACATATCTGGTGATGATGGTAAGATTCAAAAGTAAATACTTGGTAATTGTAAAAAAGGTAAGTGCAGATAATTTACTTTATGAAGTATAAACACACACACACACAAACAATATAACTTCAACAAAAAAGATATGGTTATATACTGAAAAACTAGGACTTATAATAGTAGTAGTGCTCCTAATAAGGCAAAATGAGCTGCAAAAGTGAAAGATGAAAATGATTATTAAGGTATATAATAGGTTGGGGCTGTTGTTTCATGTTTTGTAGTCTCATGTTGTGTAGTATAGGGTATGGTAGGGTAGTGTAATTCTGTGCCATATGGCACTACGGTGAGATAGATGTTATTGTTACCAGCCTGTGAAAAATCCTATTATTGTCCTGCATTAAGCAAATAAAACTATGGATATTTCTGAATTGACTGGAATTGGGTTACGAACTGCCCAACACATTATAACCTGATGTAATTATAACCTTATATATGTCCCCTTATATACATCATATATACTGATGTATTAGGAACTTTGTGGGGAAAAAAGGTTGAAAAAAAATCAATAATGAGCGTGATTGGAGATCACTAAAACACTTTGTGTAGCTGTAGCATTTAACTCTTTGGTAGAAAATTACAGTGTTTAATAGTAAAAGTAAAGCACAATGTGACAAGAAATTAGAACTAAACAACTGTGTGAATCACCATTTAAAGTCCTTGGATCTGCTGGAGAAGGCTTTACAGAATGGTTCGTTTCTGCAGTTAATCTGGACAAAAATGAATGTAATGACATTGAGTAAGGTTTCCATGGTGAGTTTCATTCCATTAACACCACAGCAGTCTGCCATTGTTTACAAATTATTCATGTCATCAAATTTTTTCATTGATATTTAGGTCTCTAGCACTATAGGGTACACAGGACCCTCTTGTTTTCCAAATTTTCCTAATGATACTTTTTTTCCCACCCTTTTGGGCTTTTTAGGGGTCTTAACATGCTCAAAAACTTCTGCTGCCATTAGGATGCCTGAGAGTCTGAGGACCTTACAAGAGATTTTGCTGCATAGCTCATATACTGTACACTTGCACGCAGGCACACGAATCTCGGTACACATTAAGAGCTCATTAGGTCAACTCAACAAGAAGTCAGTTATTTTGGGTCGTTTGCAAAAAAAAACACCAGATGGATTTTGATACTGTATACTCCTCCTAGGGAGGAGTTTGTAAGATCTCCACCAAACCGGGCCGATGTGATCTAAAACATTGAGGATGCAAAATTTTAGAGGGATTTTTGATATTTTAAACAGGTCACCCGTGATGATGCCTTAAACTTACGCTGAAAAGTGGTTAATAACTTTCACACACACACACACACACACGCACACACACACACAAATGTTAACACACACTCACAGCTCTCTCACACACGCAGAAACACACGTATACTCTACATCACACACACATATATACACACACACAAACAAACATGCATAAACGCATTTATTCGTCACACACAGACTGTCACACACACACATCAACCAATGCACTCAAGAAATATTTAGGGCCCAAACTGACATCAGCCTTATATAGTGTGTGATGTTTGTAAATAACACAAGTTGTGCGGTGCACCCGGGAGTCTATAGCACAGGGTGCTTGGGCCCGCTCATCATTGCTTGCAACTATATTTATAATTGATTTTATGGGACTCGTGTGAAGCTATCAAATGACTTTAGCTATAGCAGTTGTAAATACTTTTTCTTACCAGCATCTTTGTTTCTCTCACTTGAGGTTTAGCCAAAAAACTTCAAAGAGTAAAGCCCTGAAAACTTTCCAATCTGAGAAAATTTTAATTGATGGCTTCACAAAATAATTCATTTCCAATATTGTGATTCTGCATGTATTTAATAAACACATATTTTTTTCCCCTGTTTGGTCCTTTGTGGGAATTTGTCCATAAGAGATGGTCTTAGTGTTTAGTGTTGCACATTAAAAACAAAAAATATAAAACTTGTGTAGTATCTAGCCGAGTCGGTGGATGAAATATGTTGTTCTTATGATTACTTTAGTAAAAGTGTTGGAATTAAAATAAATTTGTCATGCTGTAGCAGCATCTTTAGACTTTATGAAAATGGCATGTGCTGTATATTGAAGGCATTTTTCTCTTTTAACACAGCTCTTGTATCACTATGTTCTCCTGCACGGTAATACCCAGCAGAGTCAGCTGCAGGATGCACCATGTTTTTTGGGGTCCTTTACAGAAAAAGGCTCACTACAAGAAAGTTTCTAAAAAAAAATTACCACTGAACCAGTGGGAATAGACTCAAGAGGTTGACAGTGAATACCTGCAACATAAAAGAAAAACATTAGTGTAGAAAAAAATATTAATTTTTAAATATCTGATATTTAGGGTGAGAACTCACTGATGAGGCTGATTAGTTGCAGGAATAAGGAGAGTGGGATCCTTATGGTGAGTGTTGACGAGACGTAGCTGCTCCACTCAGCTCAGCTATACATAAATACTGCAGACACACAGCACTCTGGATTTGCATTATGATGTTATGTAGTTTCAGATCACCTGCTGATGACAGAAGGACATGATTTTGATCTTTGAAATGTTACACATCAGCAGTAAATCTAGGAAAGGAGGAACACCATCATAAATCATGCAAACAGAGAAAGTGACTAATTTTTATTATATTTAAAATATGTATGTATTATTATTTGCAACATAGTGAGGTATTGTGGTAATGTGTCTGCAAATAAAACAAAACCTTTACTTATCATTTTACTGAGTGTTACAAATAGGTGAAATAAGAGTTTTTTGAAATAATAAAAAAAAAAAATAATAATTGTTCTGTGGACCTTATTCTCTTCTGGACCTAAAGTATTAAAAAAGCAGGAGCATTTGTGTCATGACTGTAGAAGTCCGTATTAGACTAATAAATTTAATACACTTATGATGAAAATGTGAACTACAACAGACATGTTTTTGTATTGACATCTAAGCAGAAGTATCAGTGTATGGTCAAGATGCCTGTGCAGTAATACACAGCTGTGTCTTCTGTCTGCAGATTTTGTCCCCTCAGAGTTACCGTGCTGCTGGAGCCGTCTTTAGAAATACTGAACTTGCTTTTTATAAAATCTTTATAATACATATTTCCTTAACCCTGAATGTGGTTTATCCATTCCTGAGTTTTCCCTGCAGGTGACCTGAGTGAGTTTGACTGCACATTCTGAAATCAAGTCACAATTTCAGTTAAATATGTATAACTGTAATATTCACTAGCATCTCTGAGTTTATTAATGAAGTTAAACTCACAGGATGAAGCTGCCAGCAGCAGCAAAAATAACAGGAACATTGTTTAACTAAAAGCAGTGCTGAATTCTCCATCAAAATAAGTTTGATCAGGTTTACTTTGAATTAATTTTCTTCTAATTTATTTGCCTTCCAAAGTGTTGGGTTAAACACAGCACACTGTTTGACACATGCTTTATTATTTCTGAATCCACTGATTAAACATATTTTTTCAAACATTCTTTAAATATTCTATAAAATTAAGAACTACATGAAGTAGCTCAAAGAATATAATTTAATGCAGTTCTTTAACCAAGACTATTATTTGTGCATTCGTTGTGACACAAGCCGTTAAATATTCATTCCAGTGGATAACAGTTAAAGTTTGACTGAGATGTTTATTAGTTGCATTGAGAGGATTTTTCTTTCATGTGTCAATGAGTTTTCGTAAGGGGAATCCACTGTTCTGTATTCCTGTGTGCATCTTGCGCAGTAATACACAGCTATGTCTTCAGTTTGCAGATTCTGTCCTTGAATTGTTATTGTGTTAGTAGAAGTGTCTTTGGAGATGCTGAACTTATTTTTTAGTTTGTCACTGTAAGCTGTACCCCCATTATAATCAATATGTCCAATCCACTCCAGAGCTTTTCCTGCAGGTTGTCGGATCCAAGCTGTATAATAGCCAGTAACTGAATATGAAACCCTACAGGTGATGGAGAGACTCTGGCTGAACGGCCAAAGCAACAGGCTGAGTCAGTTTTTCACCATCAACATCTGTGGAGGAAAACACATTGATATCTAACACAATAGTATCCTACACATTTATTATTATTGTAGTAAATAAATTGATTTGATAAAGTACTTACAGGAAGCAGCTGCCAGTAGGAGCAGTAGAGATGTAGAGAACATGGTGTGTGTTGTTTGTACAGCACACATCACATCACATAAATAGATTATATCCAGCCCTGATATTAGTATTTGTATGTCTGTTGATGGTGGGAGGAGTTACAAGTACAATAAAACTTTAGGAATTGCAAAAGAGTCAGATGCAGATAATTTACTTTGTAAAGTATAAACACAGCAAACCCATTAACATTAACTGTTGATATGATAAAAAAAAAAAAAAGGCAGGACACACATGCTCAGCAACATGTGCATGCAAACTACAAAACAACTACGACAACAACTCTATGCTTAGATATTGAAAACATTATATCGTAAATAATAGCACTAATAATCTACTGTAATGTTGAAAATAATTATTATTGCATGTGACTTAATGACATGTTATCCTTACAAACCTGAAGAGAGAAAAGAAAAGTTGCCATTTAAATAAATTCTTAAGAGACAGCCCTCAACAACTTTAACTAAAACTGTGAGAAGCGTTCTTCAACAACTGTGGAAGATTATGCATCCTATGGAGAAAATGTCACTCTGTTGTGGAAGTGACATTTGAAAAGCCATAAAAATACCCTAAATGTCATTTTTTTTTATACTGAAATTTGATTACTTTTCTGAACGTCACCCACAATACAGAAAAAAAAAATATTTAAAAATATTATACTTTTGAACAGGTGCTAAATTTTTTTGTACATTTTGTACAAAATATTTCGGGTCAGATTTAACCCATATGTATTAAATAGAATTTTACATTTACCAGTAAAATCAAGGAAAATGGTGGGAATGGTGAGTGTCTTGAAATTGTAGAAGCCATGTACAGTATGTGTGTATTTTTGGGGGAGTCTTGAGGACTGTCTGTGTTCCCATCATATATGCCCTGGTTCCTGCAGAAACGTGCACCTGTTGGTCTTTGAAGGGTCATGGGAAATCTCAAAACAGTCAAAAAGTAAAACAGAGTCAGCATACAATGAGCATACCTGAGCTGACATTTCAGTCACTAAGGTGATTGAAAAAAGACTTACTGTGCAAGAGGTACTTGATTCAATCTTGCAAGAAGCAGATAACGGTGTGGAGGAGGATGTGTCAGAGCATGAAGACGACTTGAAAAAAACTGATTACAGCCCCCTTGATGATGACTAAGTTAAGTTAAGCCTTTATTTGTCACATATACATTACAGCACAGTGAAATTCCTTCTTTGCATATCCCAGCGTAACTGGTGTCAGAGCGCAGGGTCAGCCATGATACGGCGCCCCTGGAGCAGATAGGGTTAAGGGCCTTGCTCAAGGGCCCAAGAGTAGCAACCTGGTGGAGCTGGGGATCGAACCGCCGATCTTCCGATCAGTAACTCAGTGCTTTAGCCCTCTGAGCCACCACTGCCCCCTAAGGTAAAGGAGCAGGCAGCAACGGAGACATTTATGTCAAAAAACAATATCATCAGTTGGTCCTCACTTCCTCTCACAGTTGCAGGAAGGATGGCAACAGGGAATGACATTCGAATCACTCCAGGACCCTCAAGACTGGCTGCTTCCAATGCATTCTGTCAACATTCCAGCTCTTCCTCCCTCCAGCCATTTAAAAAAATGTCACTGAAATGACAAACATGGAGGGGATTAAACGGTTGGTCAAGAATGAAAGCCCATTGATGTGACTGACCTACATGCCGACATACTGTAGGTCTTCTAATACTGGCAGGTGGGAACAGATCCCGATGTGAGGCTGCTTCTAGTCTGTGGAATGCTGACACTGGAAAACCAATATTTTGTGCCACTATGGCTCTGGAAATATTCTGTACCATATCGGCAGCGCTCAGGTTGGATAATCATGAGACAAGACCCGTGCAGCCTGTCACTGACAAACTACCAATAATAAGAGTCATGTTGTAATGATTGTACAAAGTTACAGTATATAAAATATAACAATAGTACTAGAATGTTTTTGCCCATTTTACTTTCAAGAAAATATATTAAACGCATTACGACTGTTATGTTTTCATGTCTTAGGTAAAACAGAACATCACGTGTGATAGTAGATGTTTTTACAGGGGACAAAAAGTAAAAAACAAAATAACAAAAAACAACAAAACTGACAACAAAATAACAAATCAGAAAAGACAACGATATGTCCAGAAACAAAATACCAAATGAGAAACCACAACAACAATTCAGTCAAACCAGACAACATACGTATGGTTTCCGGATGAAATTCTTATTGCTGATTGGAAGAGACATCAGCCACTCAAGATCAGTGGTAAGAATGTAATTTGCAAATCACACATTGGCATGTTGTTTCTATTACTGTCCTTTATACTGACACAACAAAACATCATCTCCATCACAACTCAGTTCTGTATTTAAATAATAACCACCTTTTACTAATTAAATTTAAAAATGTTTTAAACATTTTAGCAGTTAGATTTTATAATGTCTCTCAATACTTTTAACCTCAACATGTTGGGTAGGTTTTGGTTAAGTAGAGAAAGTGAACTTCTCAGAGAACTAATGTATAATGAATATTGTAACTTTTATGCAGTTGTTGTGCTAACAAATATATAAAATTAACTGTATCATCTGGTCACAAATCATCACTGACTCATTCAGTCAGCAGCTGATACTTAGTGATGGTGAGATAAAGCCATTTATGTGTCGAGGTTTTCCAGCTGAAAGTTTTAACAAAATATTCATTTCATGAAGCTTCGTTTAGGAGCTCATTGTACTTCCATCTAGTGGACAAATGTGTAACAAACAGATGCGAACATTGCAAGCAGCACAATTACAAATTATGGACATGTAGCTGCAAGTAATATAGCGTTCATTTAAACATTTGTTTACCTGCACACACACACTAATTACGTGTGTAATAAATGAGTTTTGGGAGGTGGTTTCTCCTCTTTCATACAACCTCCCCTGCCGTTTAAATTTTGCCCGACTGAAACCATATTAGTTAATTAATTAATTAATTAATTTTTTAAAAAGTTAGTTTTGTGCCCATAACTACCATATCTGAATCTTTAAATGAAAAATAAACAAAGACTAAAATACACACCCACCCTCCAAAAATAGTACTATAACTACTTATTTAATTATTAATAGATGCTTTCCAGTAAGGGAAGTCTTTTTCAGTGTACAAGTGTCCCTCTTACTCGGGGTGCACAGTGTGCAGATTTTAGTAGTGAGACTCCACGTCAACAAGTCTTTATTCAAACCAGCTGAAGCGCTAAACGAATCAATCATGTGACCCCGGCAAAGACGAGGCCTCGTTTGTCATTGTCATGTGACATTAAGCCTCGAAACGAGGCTTTATTCGGAAATGTCCCTTTTGCTCGACACAAGCTTCAGAGCTTTAGTGTCATATGTAACATCACTAACTCATACCAACATCTTGTCTGCTCTTAAAGACTCACAAACTCACAGGGTTTTCATTTTCCATTTATTGTTATCTTGGCATTATTGTATAATGAAATAGTGATATAATTTATTGTGTGATAATATTAGCAAAAAAGAGCAACTATTTTTCAGTTTTTTTCAACACGAGTGTTATAATAATTAATCATTTTACTTTATGTAGAGAAGCTGAATGTGTATTAATGAGCAGTTAAAGGCAACTTAGTTTTCACACACAGTTCTCTCAAAGCAAAAACCAAATGTAACTAGAGCCTGAGAATGTATTTGCCCAAAATATTACCAAAATACATCAACACTTTTCACTTTAAATAAATTACTACAGTAGTACAGAAGTTCAATGGCAGATTTAATAAGGGATAAGTAATGCAATTAGACAGACCACAAAGGACAGAGTGAAGTGATCTGTAAAGTTCGGTTTAACCATCCTGTTGAATCAACATGACTGTTGTTCATTAAAACCGTGTGTTATTATATTATTTTTGTATATTAAATTATTGAGAATAACATAATTTTTCAGCTGGATGAAGTCAAAAATTCCACTCAAACATGAGTCAATTGGACTTTGACGTCTATGCCAAAGAGAATGTAATGTTCAGATTAGTTATTCAGTAAAATTGAATTTAAAAACAGGACTGAGTGGTGATGAAGATGGTGTTTTTGTGCAGCGCTGCAGTTTGTTGTGTTGGTATAGATAATGAGCGCAGTAATACACAGCTGTGTCTTCATTTAAGCATAAGCATTTCACTGCATATCGTACTGTGTATGACTGTGTATGTGACAAATAAAATTTGAATTTGAATTTAAATTTGATTCAGTCTGCATGTTATTTTCTCATAAGGTCACACTGGTACTGGAAGTGTCTTAATATACAACAAACTTATTTTTAAGTGAATCTTTCTTCTCAATATCCCTAAAATAATAACTGATGTTGATCCATTGTAAAGCTTTAATCCAAGCTGTTCCATAGTGACTGCTGCTATCAGTGATAGAAGCTCCAGACTCTCTACAGGTGATGGTTAAAGTCTTTCCTGGCTTTATAACCACTGATTCTGGCTTGATGAGCTCAGTAGCATAGTACATGTCTGTGAAAAAAGTAAAAGAAAAATGTTTATATGTTGAACTGTTAAAGGATCAGATGAACTAATGAAGCTTAAACCCAAACACACACAGGGGGCGAGAGCCAGCAGCAGCAGTGGAGCTAATGTAAACATGCTGAAGGAGGACTAATGAGAAGCACTTCATCTCTACATAAACACAGTGATAATATTAAAGGATTTCCATAAATATTACAGAGAAGCTGAGTTGAGTGAAGCTTTTCAGCTGTTAATCACAGTCACATCCCACGTTGTCACTTTTCAATGACAATTAATAATTTGTTACTATTTCTAATATAAATGATGTGATACATTTTTCTTATTTTTTATAAAAACATTTTATGATTTTTTGTTATTTATAATAAATTATGGAGTACTTTAAATGCTATTTTAAGACAAAGCTGCACACTTCACCAAAACTATAAACAGGAAACATTACAGAAAAATGTAAAACGGCCTCATGAAGCCAAAACATGCATGATGACCTTTGATGGTAGAGGTTTAAATTAATCGCATCAGTGTTTAGTTGATGTTCTGTTAGAGATCATATGCATAGCAAGAGCATATGATAGCTGTACGTATGGTTTTGGTAAAATGAATCAGTTTTTAGAAGAAAGAGAGAACATGGGATTGAGTGCTGTGTTTAATTTTGCAAGAGTTTTGACAAAATAGTCCGCTCTTTATATTTTGTGCTTGGCTGGAAATGGTGTTCAAAGATTTGGGAAAAAAAACTTTAATAAAGTACACAAAGATATAACAGTGTCAGTGACCATAATGGGACTGTACAGTGTTTCACTGCTCTTAAGAGGTTTCTGTACTGGGTGTTTTTGTACAGGGATGTTGTTGATCTGTCTCACTGTGGGGGCCCGAGCGCAGTAATACACAGCTGTGTCTTCAGTCTGCATGTTCTGTCCTGTTAATGTTACTGTGTTGCTGGACGTGTCTCTGGAAATCTGAAACCTGCTTTTCAGTTTCTCACTGTAGTAAGTGCTACCACTACCACCCCATATATAACCGATCCACTCCAGAGTTTTTCCTGCAGGTTGTCGTATCCAGCCTGTATAGTATCTATCAGTTACTGAATATCCAGACAATTTACAGGTCAGAGTCAGTGACTGACCAGGGGTTACTACTGAGGATACAGGCTGGGTCAGCTCAACACTGTGAACACCTGTTAAAGAAAATATTGTAATGATGTAAGCAAAAAGTTACAAAACCCATATTTTATATATAATCAAACGTAAAACACTTACAGTGTACGGCTGCCAAAAGCAGCAGCAGTAGGGATGTAGAGATCATGGTGTGTGTTGAAGCAAAATGAGTAAATGCTCTTGCTCTTCATTGCTTAAATATATAACAGGGAAGGACATTTGCATAGAGACACTCCTTATCTGAGTGGAAATTTGATGGGTTGTAGATTCATGTTTTAGTTTATGGTTTAATAAATAAGAGGATTAAGAACATTTGTTAATGGTTAATCTCATGGACAAACAGGTGTTGTAATATTATATTAGGTGAACACATGCAGATACACAATAGCTTCAGGTTATGTTCACATCGAACTTTAGGATGGTGCAGAAAGAATTTGATCTTTACGATTTTAGCCACGGAATAGTGGGTCATTTAGAAAACAGAAAATTGTCTTTGCATCATTTTTTAATCACCATTTACATTTGCTCAGAAGTTTGGTACCAACTGTCATGATTAACAGTTCTGAAAACGAGTTTAATGAGTTTTACTTTAAGAGAAGTAACCTACTGCCCTCTATAGGTGTAAAAAACACTTACACTTTGTTTCGCTTCCTGCTCATGTGTGTTTTGTACTGAGCTGAGTGTGTGGAGTTTCCATTACTGATAAAATCCACTTTATACAGCTCAGATTCAACAACCTTGAACTGTATATTCACCTCAGGACAACAAATAATTTGATAGTGTCATTAAAGGAAACATTATGTTGGTTAAGTTGTATTTCTACAGTACAACAGTGACTCTGACAGTAGTTGCAGCTGTAAGAGTTACAGAGAGGCACTTGCTCTAATATGTTCTTATATTTTACACAGAGACTTATATACTGGGCTCTCTAAATAAATGAATAAAATAATGTGCAGGCCTCCTGATATCCAAGCCCAAGGCATACTGTAAGTAAACTAAACGGCTGCCCAGGGCCCCCGTGGCCAACAGAGGACCCCCAAAAGTGGCAGTGATTATTTATTTATTTATTTATTTATTTATTTATTTATTTGTTTATTTATTTATTTTGTTTATCTGTCAATGGGCAATGGTAATTATACAAAAACGCTATATTAAAAAAAAGAAAAACAATGCAATTAAAAAAAACAGTTTTATGTTAATGGGCTTAAGGATGTAAGCACATTCGGACTGTGATTGTGATTATTGGAGCTGATTAAAGAGGGAGCAGCATTGCAGAAAAACCATCATAGAAGTCACATAAAATTATTAATCATGTGCTTTGCACATTTAAAATGAAACAAACTGACTATTTAACCTTCATTCCACTGAATACAATGTAAAAGTTTGACTAAGATGGTTTATTAGCTGCGTTGAGAGAATTTCTCAAAAATGCCTCAAGATTGTTGTAAGAGAAAACCAATTTTCTGTTCAACTGTGAGTATCTTGCGCAGTAATACACAGCTGGGTCTTCAGCTTGCAGATTCTGTCCTCAAATTGTTATTGTGTTAGTAGAAGTGTCTCTGGAGATGCTGAACTTATTTTTCAGTTGGTCGCTGTAATCTGTTCTTCCACCAGTATAGATAATACCAACCCACTCCAGAGCTTTTCCTGCTGGTTGTTGGATCCAAGCTGTACTATAGCTTGTAACTGAATATGAAACCTTACAGGGGATAGAGAGACTCTGACCTGGCTGTAAGCGGATACCGATTATTTAACTTTCATAGCTGATTTCTGTTACATGGTGCGGTATGGAGAGCCGCACCACGGAATGTTTTACTGATTATAAGAGCTCTGACGCAGGGCTTTATAGAGGGTCAATAAAATAGGAGGTGGCGAGAGTACTTATGACAGGCACGAGAAGACCTTCCCGTTTGGAGATGGCAGTGGCGGACTGGCCATCTGGAGCACCGGGAGTTTTCCCGGTGGGCCGCTGATCTCGGGTCATGATCTATTGGTTCTGAAACACGACTCATTAATTTTCAAAACTACTTACTAGTATAAAAATATAACACAATACAAAAACGTAAAGATTAGTATCACTGAACATGGTTCAGGTCATATTTGTAAAACAAAGAAACAAAGGAACGAACAATAAGATAAACAACATATAAAACTATGTATAAAGACAATATTTTCAGTGTCCAGTAACACCAGTCTCACAGACCTCCTTATAAACAGTTTGACAGCAAAATGAGACATTTTGGCAGTATTGTGATTTTTTTTTCTATTAGTTTATTTCAAAAGATGCAAGACAATACTGACAAAATGTATCATTTACAGGCTATTAGAAAACATGCTGTGCATTGTCTCTTATTGAGTCACAAGAAACTTTAAAAGCATTCCTTATTAACATTTATTTATATCAGTATAAAGTTAGTATTATTTTAAAAGTGCTATACAGTAACTCTACATGCCACAGTTTCATCCCAGTGGAACAATCTGACTACATGTGCAGTGCCATGAAAATGTATTTGTCCCTTCCTGTTTTTTTTTTCTTTGCATATTTGTCACACTTGTATGGGTGGAATTTCACCTAGACACATGAGGAAAAGACAAATTGGCCTCATTGTTTCTGAGATACCATGAACATTTCACAGGGGGTATCATCGTGATGCAGTGTATGATAAACCACTCATCAGTGTAAGCTGCAGGTGCAGCAGGTCAGTGATGATGAACCAGTGCCTGCTGATGATGACCAACACGTCTCCCCTGATCTACGCAATGTGACGTTGTAGTGACATCTTTTTCATGTCATTTTTGGACATCCAATTTCCATCTTTTGTAAGATAGGAATAAGGTGGATAGGCTAGGCTACCATGATGTTTTTATATATAAAATATAATTTACATAACTTTATATATATATATATATATATATATATATATATATATTTTTTTTTTTTATTTATTATTTTTTTTTTTAATACTACAGCATTTTACCGCTGGAAGGATCTTGGAGAACGAGTGAGCTTGCTTGCTGCCCAATGCTAATGGCTGCGTGTACTTTATTTACACACAGCACTGTACAGCATGAGCAACACATTCATCCAGGACCTACACCTAATTCAGCCTAAGTATGAACCAGGGCACATTCAACAGATCACACACACCCTAACACACAACCCTGGCCGAAGCCACTAGCCCAAACAAACTTCCCCAACATGGTGAACAAACAGAAACCCTCCCGCAATACATGATGGTCGTCAGCCGCCGCCCCGCCTACGTCACAATACGTTATAAAATAAAAATTTAAAGAACTTGATTATAGGCTTTTTTAAATAAAATTAAAACTGTTAGGGAAACAGGAAAATGTAAAAAATTGGTATAAATATGGTCTCCCAAATAATTAAATAGTCATACAGATAATAAATCTTGTTTGTTTATAAATAATCTGTATTCGTATGTATAATCAGAAGGTGATAGGCTCTATTTTGTAAAACACATTTACTGCCACTGCAATAGACATCCAAATGATGTCCAAAAAAATAAGCCAGATTAGGTCAAATGTTGAACGTCAAAATGATGTCCAAGTTGGGTCATGGTTGGATGTCCAAATAGTGAACCTAGTTTGGACGTCGAATAGATGTCCAGAATTGGTCATGGACCGACGGACCCAATATAGACATGGTCTACACGTTTATCCGACGTCCAATGTTTAGTGGGGAGCTCCGCCGTCGATGCGAGAATGGATAGGGCTCTGAAAAATAAAACAAAAACTATATTCTCTCGAGGTGTTCGCCATTACCGAGGATTTATTTCAGTGGAGAGGAAGTTTGTGCACTTTAACTTAAACTGAGCGCGCATGCTAAACTGATGCGTGCCGCTCTCACTCTCTCTCTTACCGGCGTTTTAGACAGTCAGAGGCTGGGGCTTTGCCTCCGTCTTTTAAGCTTGGTCTGTTTGTCTTTTTTTGGTCTTTGTCTTGGCCCTGATACCTTTACCGGTGCTACGTACTGTAATAATCACACGAAGTGGTGAGATATGAAGACCCTTTATGTAAACACGCTGCCAGGTGCGGCTCATTCAAAGATGAAAACAACATGATGGTTAAACGTATAGTTAAATGTAGTTTACATGAAACAATATGTTGTTGCATTTTAAGCTTAAAACAGCCTTCAATCAAATTAATTGTGAAAGACGTGTGTAATCACATCATTTCAACATGGCACATGGTTCTTCATTTAACAATTTGTTAGAAATAGCAGAAGCTATGCATAGCATTTAAACTTTGATAAAATATGTTTAAAACTAATCTTCACACATAACTTCACACATAAACTATCTGAACTAAGATGACTATAAGGAGATATTTTATACATTATGTTATAAAATTATACTTAGCTCACCAAAAATGTATATTCTTCACTGTATTGTCCAAAACCAGGTATTTTTTGTTGGTGTGGAAATTATTAAAAATGATTTGTAAAACCAGTGTGATCCCCTGTACTAGAATGTTTTTGCCCATTTTACTTTCAAGAAAATATATTAAACACATCATGGCTGTTATGTTTTCATGTCTTAGGTAAAACAGGATGTTTTTACAGTGGCCAAGAAGTACAAAACAAAACAACAAAACCGACAACAAAATAACAAATCAGAAAAGACAACGACAATTCAGGAAAACCGGAAAAATACATATGGTTTGCGGATGAAATTCTTATCGCTGATTGGAAGGGACATCTGCCACTCAAGATCTGTGGTAAGAATTTAATTTCCAAATTACACATGGGCATGATGATTCTTATAATTTATACTGACACAACAAAACATCATCGCCATCACAACTCAGTTCTGTATTTAAATAATAACCACCTTTTACTGAGTAAATTGTAAAATATTTTAAACATTTTAGCAAAAATTTTAGATTTCATAAAGTCTCTCAATACTTTTTTAGATTTTGGTTAAGTAGAAAAAGTAAAATTCTCAGAAAACTAAAGTAGAATAAACTAACTTTTATCCAATCGTTGTGCTAATAAATATATAAAATTTACTGTAACACAAATATAAACATATAAAGTGCAAGTCAATTGTTTTAGCTAATTTGACCATTTGTGCGAAGTGGAAAATAACTTACTAGCAAAATGCTATCTCAGATTTTATTTACCCATTATTTATTATTCTTTTATCTTGTCTATAATCCTTTTCCAAATCATCACTGACTGATTTAATCAGCAGCTCATACTTAGTGATGGTGAGATAAAGTCTCATTTATGTGTCGAGGTTTTCCAACCAAAAGTTTTACCAAAAGATTAATTTCATGAAGCTTCATTTAAGAGCTCATTGTACTGCCATCTAGTGGACAAATGTGTAACAAACAGACGCGAACATTGCATGTAGCTGCAAGTAATATAGCGTTCGTTTTAACATGTTTACCTGCACACACACACACACACACACACACACTATTGCCTTACTGCAACCATATTAGTTAATTCATTAATTATTTTTTTAAATAGTTAGTTTCATGCCCATAACTACCATATCTGAACCTTTAAATGAAAAATAAGCAAAGACTAAAATACACACCCACCCTCCAAAAATAGTACTATAACTACTTATTTTATTATTTAAAAATGCTTCCCAATAAGGGAAGTCTTTCTCAGTGTACAAGTGTCCCTCTTACTCGGGGTGCACAGTGTGCAGATTTTAGTAGTGAGACTCCACGGGAACAAGTGTTTATTTAAAACAGCTGAAGCGCCAAACAAATCAGTCACGTGACCCCGGCAAAGACGAGGCCTCGTTTGTCATTGTCATGTGTCAATATAGATAATGAGTGCAGTAATACACAGCTGTGTCTTCTGTCTGCATGTTATTTCCTCGTAAGGTTACACTGGTACTGGAAGTGTCTTAATATACAACAAACTTGTTTTTAAGTGAATCTTTCTTTTTAATATTCCTATCATAATAACTGATGTTAATCCATTGTAAAGCTTTAATCCAAGCTGTTCCATAGTGGCTGTTGCTATCAGTGATAGAAGCTCCAGACACTCTACAGGTGATGGTTAAAAAGTCTCTTTTTACTACTTTACAGTCTCTCCTGGCTTTATAACCACTGATTCTGGCTTGATGAACTCAGTAGCACAGTACATGTCTGTAAAAAGAGTGAAATAAAATGTTTATATGTTAACCTGTTAAAGGATTAGATGAGCTAATAAAGCTTAAACCCAAAGACTCACATGGGGCGAGAGCCAGCCACAGCAGTGAAGCTGAAGTGAACATGCTGAAGGAGGACTCATGAGAAGCACTTCATCTCTACAAAAACACAGTGATAATATTAAAGGATTTCCCTAAATAATACAGAGAAGCTGAGTTAAGTGAAGCTTTTCAGCTGTTAATCACAGTCACATTCCACGTTGTCACTTTTCAATGACAATTAATAATTACATATTTGTTACTATTTCTAATATCACTCACTCACTCATCATCTATACTGCTTTATTCTGTATTCAGGGTCGCGGGGACCTGGAGCCTATCCCAAGGGGCTTAAGGCACGAGGCAGGGTACACCCTGGACAGGGTGCCAATCCATTGCAGGGTACACACACATACACACACACTCACACACCCATTCACACACTACGGGCAATTTTGGGAACGCTAATTAGCCTAACCTGCATATCGTTGGACTGTGGGAGGAAACCGGAGTACCCGGAGGAAAACTATTTCTAATATAAATTATGTAATACTGTAAATGCTATTTTGAGACAAAGCCATACACTTTACCAAAACTATAAACAGGAAACATTACAGAAAAATGTAAAATGGCCTCATGAAGCCAAAACATGCATGAATACCTTTGATGGTAGTGATTTAAATTAATCGCATCAGTGTTTAGTTGATGTTCTGTTAGAGATCATATGCATAGCAAGAGCATATGATAGCTGATACGTATGGTTTTGGTAGAAGAAAGAGAAAACATGGGATTGGGTCTGTGTTTAATTTTGCAAGAGTTTTGACAAAGTAGTTCACTCTTTTTATTTTGTGCTTGGCTGGAAATGGTGTTCGAAGATTTGGGGAAGATTTTAATAAAGTACACAAAGATATAACAGTGCCAGTGACCATATTGAGACTGTACAGTGTTTCACTGCACTGAGGTTTCTGTACTGGGGGTTTTTGTACAGGGATGTTGTTGATCTGTCTCACTGTGGTCTACGAGCGCAGTAATACACAGCTGTGTCTTCAGTCTGCATGTTCTGTCCTGTTAATATTACTGTGTTGCTGGACGTGTCTCTGGAAATCTGAAACCTGCTTTTCAGTTTCTCACTGTAGTAAGTGCTACCACTACCACCATATATATTTCCAATCCACTCCAGAGTTTTTCCTGCAGGTTGTCGTATCCAGCCTGTGTAGTAGCTATCAGTTACTGAATATCCAGACAATTTACAGGTCAGAGTCAGTGACTGACCAGGGGTTACTACTGAGGATGCAGGCTGGGTCAGCTCAACACTGTGAACACCTGTTAAAGAAAATATTGTAATGATGTAAGCAAAAAGTTACAAAACCCATATTTTATATATAATCAAATGTAAAACACTTACAGTGTACCGCTGCCAAAAGCAGCAGCAGTAGGGATGTAGAGATCATTGTGTGTGTTGAAGCAAAATGAGTAAAAGCTCTTGCTCTTCATTGCTTAAATATATAACAGGGAAGGACATTTGCATAGAGACACTCCTTATCTGAGTGGAAATTTAATGGGTTGTGGATTCATGTTTTAGTTTATAGTTTAATAAATAAGAGGATTGAGAACATTTGTTAATGGTTAATCTCATGGACAAACAGGTGTTGTAATATTATATTAGGTGAACACATGCAGATACACAAGAGCTTCGGGTTATGTTCACATCCAACTTTAGGATGATGTAAAAATAATTGGATCTTTTCGATTTTAGCCACGGAATAGTGGGTCATTTAGAAAACAGAAATGCATCAAAACTGTCTTTGCATCATTTTCATATTGCTGTTTTTATTTAAAGGATGCTTCTGCTCCATGTTCTTAAAGGGGTCATACAGGCCTACATGCGCTTTTTTAAGCTGTTTGGACTGAACTGTGTGTTAGGAGAGTGCGTACACAACCACTCTACGATGATAAAGAGCCGCCCAGTGGTTTTCTTTTCATTTATTACAATAACATGCCCCTTCTGAAATCAGGCCAATCGCAAATGACTGTCGATGTGACGCCACACCGCAAGAGGCCGCTTCTACACTAGTTGATTGACACTGGTGTTTTACCAAAGACCCGCCCCGAGTGAGAAGAAGCTGTCGGCCATTTTTTTTTTTCGCCGCTGGAGCAAAATGACGCCTAAGCGAGTGTTGTGTACAGTTGTTGGGTGTAATAGCAAACGCAGCAATCGTCATTCACTAGCTAGGGTTAGTGACGAAGGGTACCTACCTAGGGTTAGGTATCTGAGCCACTGAGGACGCAGTGGCTGAATTTAGTTTTTGAAGCTAACGTCCCCGCCGATTTACCTAAATGCGTTCATGTTTGCGATAATCATTTTTCACCAGACTGCTTTATAAACGCGGGTCAATATAAAGCAGGTTTTACTAGGAAGCAGCTCCTAAAAAATGGATCTGTACTAAAGCTTCGTGTTCCTGCTTCATCTTCACCAGGCTCGGTGAGTAATTTATTTTTCTATTACTCTTTGCAGATCGCCTTTTCTAATAATCACGATGAATGCGGAGTGTAAGTTAACTTACACTCTAATAGAACATGGTTATGGCTTCTTCTCTATGTACATCCGTCTCTATATAATCCCTAATCGCCCGTTTATAATAAACAATGCATTAAGGTGATTGTCTAGTTGCAAACTGTGTACGTAGTCGGAAAACTATATTATGCTTACCTTTGTTACGTTAGATGGCTTATAACGATGTCTGTCGAAGATTAAGAAGTCATGTAAACACATCAGTAAACACATCGCGTCCGTATCTCTCTCGGTAAGTTTCTCCGCTTTTGTTGTTGTTGCTCGCGGCAGCGTAACAGCCCGTTAATTCATGCCCATGCAGTGATGAGAAAGACAAATCGAGTCCATGCATGTCCATTCTTTTAATTTCTGCGTTGTCAGGCGATATTACAAACTTACTAGGTTCCGTATTTAAATCAAACCAAAAACGACTGAAGAAAACAGGCTCAGGCTCTATATTTCAGCGTTTTCCAGTTTGGACTGCATTACCCACAAAGAACTGTGTGGCTATACCCCACGTGTGTTGTGAAGACACGCCCCACAGAACTGGGGGGGTGGGGGGGGGCTCAGCAGAGGTCATGAGCATTTAAATTAGCATGTACTGAAACAGGTTGCTGAGAACAGAGCTAGTTTTTACCAGGTAAAATTAGTGTTTTTTTTACACAATCCTTTTGAATTTTAAATTAACGTATAATACAAACTTTTCATTAGGACCCTAAAGATCATATTAACATTTAATGAAAAATGGGATGTGTAGGACCTTTAAAGAACTGTTGATCTGTTTCCACTTTAGAAAGTGTTTACTTTAAAAACAAGTTTAATGAGTTTTACTTCAAGAGAAGTAACCTACTGCCCTCTATAGGTGTAAAAAACATTTACAACTTTGTTTCTCTTCCTGCTCATGTGTGTTTTTTACTGAGCTGAGTGTGTGGAGTTTCCATTACTGATAACATCCACTTTATACAGCTCAGATTCAACAACCTTGATTAATTAACTGTATATTCACCTCAGGACAACAAATAATTTAATAGTGCCATCAAAGGAAACATTATGTCGGTTAAGTTGCATTTCTACAGTATAACAGTGACTCTGACAGTATTGCAGCTGTAAGAGTTACACAGAGACACTTGCTCTAATAATGTATGTTCTCATATTTTACACAGAGACTTATAAATGAATTAATGAAATAATGTGCAGGACTCCTGATATCAAGCTGACCCAAGGCATATGTGAACTTAACAGCTGCCCAGAGCCCCTGTGGCCAACAGAGGACCCCTAGTGTTTATTATTATTATAATTAATTATTATTATTTATTTTTATTATTTTTTTTTTTTTTTGGGGGGGGGGTTGATATGTCAGTGGGCAATGGTAATTATACAAAAACGCTTTATTTAAAAAAAAAAAAAAAAAACACCAATACAAAAAAAAAAAAAAAACAGTATAATGTTAAGGGGCTGAAGGATGCAAGCACATCCAAACTATGATTATTGGAGCTGATTGAAGAGGGAGCAGCATTGCAGCAAAACCATCAAGTCACATAAATGATATATCATGAGCTTTGCACATTTAAAATGAAACAAACTGACTATTAAAACTTCATTCCACTGAATAAAATGTTTATTAGAGGATGGTTTATTAGCTGCGTTGAGAGAATGTCTCAAAAATGCAGATTCTGTCCTCAAATTGTTATTGTGTTAGTAGAAGTGTCTCTGGAGATGCTGAACTTATTTTTCAGTTGGTCGCTGTAATCTGTACTCCCACCAGTATACTGTAGCTAATACCAATCCACTCCAGAGCTTTTCCTGCAGGTTGTTGGATTCAAGCTGTAGAATACTGTAGCTTGTAACTGAATATGGAAACTTTCAGGGGATGGAGAGACTCTGACCTGGCTGGACTGTCATGGCAGCAGGCTGAGTCACTTCATCACCACGCATATCTATAGTAGAAAACACACTGTGATCTCACACAATATACAGTTCAGTATTCTGCACATTCATTATTATTGTAGTAAATGAATGAATTTGATAAAACACTCACAGGAAGCAGCTGCCAGCAGGAGCAGTAGAGATGTAGAGAACATGATGTGTGTTGTTTGTACTGGGGTCTTTCTGTTTGTTAGGTTTAAGAGAGACTATTGCATTGCATGAACATAGTGATATCCAGCACAGATGCTTGTATTTACATATCTGGTGATGATGGTAAGATTCAAAAGTAAATACTTGGTAATTGTAAAAAAGGTAAGTGCAGATAATTTACTTTATGAAGTATAAACACACACATACACAAACAATATAACTTCAACAAAAAAGATATGGTTATATACTGAAAAACTAGGACTTATAATAGTAGTAGTGCTCCTAATAAGGCAAAATGAGCTGCAAAAGTGAAAGATGAAAATGATTATTAAGGTATATAATAGGTTGGGGCTGTTGTTTCATGTTTTGTAGTCTCATGTTGTGTAGTATAGGGTATGGTAGGGTAGTGTAATTCTGTGCCATATGGCACTACAGTGAGATAGATGTTATTGTTACCAGCCTGTGAAAAATCATATTATTGTCCTGCATTAAGCAAATAAAACTATGGATATTTCTGAATTGACTGTAATTGGGTTACAAACTGCCCAACACATTATAACCTGATGAAATTATAACCTTATATATGTCCCCTTATATGCATCATATATAGTGATGTACAGTATTAGGAACTTTGTGGGGAAAAAAGGTTGAAAAAAATCAATAATATGTAATAAGCGTGATTGGAGATCACTAAAACACTTTGTGTAGCTGTAGCATTTAACTCTTTGGTAGAAAATTACAGTGTTTAATAGTAAAAGTAAAGCATTTTCACACACAATGTGACAAGAAATTGGGACTAAACAACTGTATGAATCACCATTTAAAGTCCTTGGATCTGCTGGAGAAGGCTTTACAGAATGGTTCGATACGGCAGTCAATCTGGACAAAAATGAATGTACTGTAATGACATTAAGTAAGGTTTCCATGGTAAGTTTTACTGGTTTATTCCATTTACACCACAGCAGTCTGCCATTGTTTACAAATTATTCATGTCATCTAATTTTTTCATTGATATTTAGGGCTCTAGCACTATAGGGTACACAGGACGCTCTTGTTTTCCAAATTTTCCTAATGATACTTTTTTTCCCACCCTTTTGGGCTTTTTAGGGGTCTTAACATGCTCAAAAACTTCTGCTACCATTAGGATGCCTGAGAGTCTGAGGACCTTACAAGAGATTTGCTGCATAGATCACACTTGCATGCAGGCACATGAATCTCGGTACACATTAAGAGCTCATTGGGTCAACTCAACAAGAAGTCAGTTATTTTGGGTCGTTCACAAAAAAAACACCCGATGGATTTCGATCCACCAAACCGGGCTTGATGTGATCTAAAGACATTGAGGATGCAAAATTTTAAAGGGATTTTTGATATTTCAAACGGGTCACCTGTGATGATGCCTTAAACTTACGCTGAAAAGTGGTTAATAACTTTCACACACACACACACACACACACACACACACACACACACAATCACACACAAATGTTAACACACACTTACAGCTCTCTCACACACGCAGAAACACACGTACAGTATACTCTACATCACACACACATATATACACACACACAAACATGCATAAACGCATTTATTCGTCACACACAGACTGTCGCACACACACATCAACCAATGAACTCAAGAAATATTTAGGGCCCAAACTGACATCAGCCCTATATAGTGTGTGATGTTTGTAAATAACAAGTTGTGCGGTGCATCCGGGAGTCTATAGCACAGGGTGCTTGGGCCCGCTCATCATTGCTTGCAACTATATTTATAATTGATTTTATGGGACTCGTGTGAAGCTATCAAATGACTTTAGTTATAGCAGTTGTAAATACTTTTTCTTACCAGCATCTTTGTTTCTCTCACTTGAGGTTTAGCCAAAAAACTTCAAAGAGTAAAGCCCTGAAAACTTTCCAATCTGAAAAAAAAATTAATTGATGGCTTCACAAAATAATTCATTTCCAATATTGTGATTCTGCATGTATTTAATAAACACATATTTTTTTCCCCTGTTTGGTCCTTTGTGGGAATTTGTCCATAAGAGATGGTCTTAGTGTTTAGTGTTGCACATTAAAAACAAAAAATATAAAACTTGTGTAGTATCTAGCCGAGTCGGTGGATGAAATATGTTGTTCTTATGATTACTTTAGTAAAAGTGTTGGAATTAAAATAAATTTGTCATGCTGTAGCAGCATCTTTAGACTTTATGAAAATGGCATGTGCTGTATATTGAAGGCATTTTTCTCTTTTAACACAGCTCTTGTATCACTATGTTCTCCTGCACGGTAATACCCAGCAGAGTCAGCTGCAGGATGCACCATGTTTTTTTGGGTCCTTTACAGAAAAAGGCTCACTACAAGAAAGTTTCTAAAAAAAAATTACCACTGAACCAGTGGGAATAGACTCAAGAGGTTGACAGTGAATACCTGCAACATAAAAGAAAAACATTAGTGTAGAAAAAAATATTAATTTTTAAATATCTGATATTCAGGGTGAGAACTCACTGATGAGGCTGATTAGTTGCAGGAATAAGGAGAGTGGGATCCTTATGGTGAGTGTTGACGAGACGTAGCTGCTCCACTCAGCTCAGCTATACATAAATACTGCAGACACAGCTCTCTGGATTTGCATTATGATGTTATGTAGTTTCAGATCACCTGCTGATGACAGAAGGACATAATTTTGATCTTTGAAATGTTACACATCAGCAGTAAATCTAGGAAAGGAGGAACACCATCATAAATCATGCAAACAGAGAAAGTGACTAATTTTTATTATATTTAAAATATGTATGTATTATTATTTGCAACATAGTGAGGTATTGTGGTAATGTGTCTGCAAATAAAACAAAACCTTCACTTATCATTTTACTGAGTGTTACAAATAGGTGAAATAAGAATTTTTTTTGAAATAATAAATTTTTTTTTTTTTAAACAAATTGTTCTGTGGACCTAATTCTCTCCTGGACCTAAAGTATTATGTAAAAAAGCAGGAGCATTTGTGTCATGACTGTAGAAGTCCGTATTAGACTAATAAATTTAATACACTTATGATGAAAATGTGAACTACAGTACAACAGACATGTTTTTGTATTGACATCTAAGCAGATGTATCAGTGTGTGGTCAAGATGCCTGTGCAGTGATACACAGCTGTGTCTTCTGTCTGTAGATTCTGTCCTCCCAGAGTCACCGTCCTGCTGGAGTCGTCTTTAGAAATACTGAACTTGCTTTTTAGAAAATCTTTATAATACATATTTCCTTAACCCTGAATGTGGTTTATCCATTCCTGAGTTTTCCCTGCAGGTGACCTGAGGGAGTTTGACTGCACATTCTGAAATCAAGTCACAATTTCAGTTAAACATGTATAACTGTAATATTCACTAGCATCTCTGAGTTTATTAATGAAGTTAAACTCACAGGATGAAGCTGCCAGCAGCAGCAACAATAACAGGAACATTGTTTAACTAAAAGCAGTGCTGAATTCTCCATCAAAATAAGTTTGATCAGGTTTACTTTGAATTAATTTTCTTCTAATTTCTTTGCCTTCCAAAGTGTTGGGTTAAACACAGCACACTGTTTGACACATGCTTTATTATTTCTGAATCCACTGATTAAACATATTTTTTTAAACATTCTTTAAATATTCTATAAAATTAAGAACTACATGAAGTAGCTCAAAGAATATAATTTTATGAAATTCTTTAACCAAGACTATTATTTGTGCATTCTTTGTGACACAAGCCGTTAAATATTCATTCCAGTGGATAACAGTTAAAGTTTGACTGAGATGTTTATTAGTTGCATTGAGAGGATTTTTCTTTCATGTGTCAATGAGTTTTTGTAAGGGGAATCCACTGTTCTGTGTCACTGTGTCTCTCTTGCGCAGTAATACACAGCTGTGTCTTCAGTTTGCAGATTCTGTCCTTGAATTGTTATTGTGTTAGTAAAAGTGTCTTTGGAGATGCTGAACTTATTTTTTAGTTTGTCACTGTAAGCTGTACCCCCATTATAATCAATATGTCCAATCCACTCCAGAGCTTTTCCTGCAGGTTGTCGGATCCAAGCTGTATAATAGCCAGTAACTGAATATGAAACCTTACAAAGAATGGAGAAACTCTGGCCTGGTTGAACTGCCAAAGCAACAAGCTGAGTCAGTTCTTCACCATCAACATCTGTGGAGGAAAACACACTGATATCTAACACAATAGTATCCTACTCCTAAGCAGCTGCCAGCAGGAGCAGTAGAGATGTAGAGAACATGGTGTGTGTTGTTTGTACTGGATCCTCTCACATCACATCACATAAATAGATTATTTCCAGCCCTGATATTAGTATTTACATGTCTGTTGATGGTGGGAGGAATTACAAGTACAATAAAACTTTAAGAATTGCAAATGAGTCAAATGCAGATAATTTATTTTGTAAAGTATAAACACAGAAAACCCATTAACATTAACTGTTGATATGATTAAAAAAAAAGCAGGACACACATGCTCAGCAACATGTGCATGCAAACTACAAAATAAACTACGACAACAACTCTATGCTTAGATATTGAAAACATTATATTGTAAATAATGGCACTAATAATTTACTGTAATGATTATTATGGCATGTGACTTAATGACATGTTATCCTTACAAACCTGAAGAGAGAAAAGAAAAGTTGCCATTTAAATAAATTCTTAAGAGACAGCCTTCAACAACTTTAACTAAAACTGTGAGAAGCGTTCTTCAACAACTGTGGAAGATTATGCATCCTATGGAGAAAATGTCACTCTGTTGTGGAAGTGACATTTGAAAAGCCATAAAAATTCCCTAAATATCATTTTTTTTTTTTTGTCCTAAAATTTGATTATTTTTCCTAACGTCACCCACAATACAGAAAAAATATATAATATTTTAAAATAATATACTTTTGAACAGGTGCTAATTTTTTTTTCCAGTCAGATTTAACCCATATGTATTAAATAGAATTTTACATTTACCAGTAAAATCAAGGAAAATGGTGGGAATGGTGAGTGTCTTTAAATTGTAGAAGCCATGTACAGTATGTGTGTATTTTTGGAAAAGTCTTGAGGACTGTCTGTGTTCTCATCATATATGCCCTGGTTCCTGCAGAAACGTGCACCTGTTGGTCTTTGAAGGGTCATGGGAAATCTCAAAACAGTCAAAAAGTAAAAAATAGTCAGCATACAATGAGCCTCTCTGATGATGACTCTAATGTAAAGGAGCAGGCAGCAACAGAGACATTTGTCAAAATACAATACCATCAGTTGGTCCTCACTTCCTCTCGCAGTCGCAGGAAGGATGGCAGTGGGAAATGACATTCAAATCACACCCACAAGACTGACTGCTTCCTATGCATCTGACATTCTGTCAACATCCCAGCTCTTCCTCCCTCCAGCCATTTAAAAAAATGTCACTGAAATGACAAACATGGAGGGGATTAAACGATTGGTCAAGAATGAAAGCCCATTGATGTGACTGACCTACATGCCGACATAGGGCTTCTAATACTGGCAGGTGTGAACAGATCCTGATGTGAGGCTGCTTCTAGTCTGTGGAATGCTGACACTGGAAAACCAATATTTTGTGCCACTATGGCTCTGGAAATGTTCTGCATCATATCGGCAGCGCTCAGGTTGGATAATCATGAGACAAGACCCGTGCAGCCTGTCACTGACAAACTACCAATAATAAGAGTCATGTTGTAATGATTGTACAAAGTTACAGTATATAAAATATAACAATAGTACTAGAATATTTTTGCCCATTTTACTTTTAAAAAAATATATTAAACGCATTATAGCTGTTATGTTTTCATGTCTTAGGTAAAACAGAACATCACGTGTGATAGTAGTTGTTTTTACAGTGGACAAGAAGTAAATAACAAAATAACTAATCAGAAAAGACAGATATGTCCAGAAACAAAATACCAAATGAGAAACCACAACAACAATTCAGTCAAACCGGAAAAGTTACGTATGGTTTGCGGATGAAATTCTTATCGCTGATTAGAAGAGACATCTGCCACTCAAGATCAGTGGTAAGAATTTAATTTACAAATCACACATGGACATGATGTTTCTATTACTGTCCTTAATACTGACACAACAAAACATCATCTCCATCACAACTCAGTTCTGTATTTAAAAAATAACCACCTTTTTTTTGGTTAAATTTTAAAATATTTTAGATATCTATAATAGATTTTATGACGTCTCTTAAAACTTTTAAGCTCAACATGTTGGGTAGATTTTGGTTAAGTAGAGAAAGTGAACTTCTCGGAGAACTTATGTATAATGAAAATTGTAACTTTTATGCAATCATGGTAATAAATATATAAAATTAACTGTATCCCAAATATAAACATATAAAGTGCAAGTCAATCGTTTTAGCAAATTTGACCATTTGTGCGAAGTGGAAAATAATTTACTAGCGAAATGCTAGATCTGATTTTATCTCACCATTATTTATTATGCTTTTATCTTGTCTGTAATCATTTTCATCTGGTCACAAATCATCACTGACTCACTCAGTCAGGAGCTCATTGATGGTGAGATAAAGGCTCAATTACGTGTCGAGGCTTTTCAGGCGAAAGATTCACCAAAAGATTAATCTCACGAAGCTTCATTTAGGAGCTTATTGTACTGCCATCCAGTGGACTAATGTGTAACTAACACGCGAACGTTGCAAGCAGCACAATTACAAATTATGGACATGTACAGTAGCTGCATGTAGCTGCAAGTAATATAGCGTTTATTTAAACATATGTTTACCTGCACACACACACTAATGATGTGTGTAATAAATGCAATAAAAGCATTTCACTGCATATCGTACTGTGTATGACTGTGTATGTGACAAATAAAATTTTAATTTGAAATGAGTTTTGGTACTCAGGCGGTTTCTCCTTTTTCATACAACCTTCCCTGCCTTTGAAAAAAAGTTGCAACTAATAACTATTCAATTACATTTATTTTAAATTCTGCCTTACTGCAACCATATTAGTTAATTAATAATTTTTTTTTTTTAAAGTTAGTTTTGTGCCCATAACTACCAAATCTGAACCTTTTAATTGAAAAATAAGCAAAGAACAAAATACACACCCACCCTCTAAAAATAGAAAAAAAAGACTAATAAATTGCTAGAATTTAGTCAAAGTAACTACTTATTTAATTATTAAAAATGCTTCCCAATAAGGGAAGTCTTTCTCAGTGTACAAGTGTCCCGCTTACTCGGGGTGCACAGTGTGCAGATTTTAGTAGTGAGACTCCACGTCAACCAGTCTTTATTCAGACCAGCTGAAGTGCTAAACAAATCACATCACATGACCCCGAAAAAGATGAGGTCTTGTTTGTCATTGTCATGTTACATTAAGGGAACCGACACATGCCTCGAAACAAGGCTTCTTTCGGAAATGCCCCTTTTGCTCGACACAAGCTTCGGAGCTTCAGTGTCATATGTAACATTACTAGCTCATACCAACATCATGTCTGCTTTTAAATACTCACGAACAAGGGTATAGCTTACAGGGTTTCCATTTATTGTTATCTTGGCACTATTGTAAAATGAAATGTAGAATAGTGATATCATTTATTGTGTGATAATATTCGAAAAAAACGAGCAATTATCTTTCAATTGTTTTCAACATCTCTCTCTCTCTCTCTCTCTCTCTTATAATGATGTTATAATAATATTAAGTTCAATGGCAGATTTAATAAGAAATAAGTAATGCAATTAGACAGATCACCAAAGACAGAGTGAAGTGATCTGTAAAGTTGTGATCCATTTAACCATCTTGTTGAAACAACATGAGTGTTGGTCATTAAAATCATGTGTTATTATTTTATTTTTTATTCAAATTATTGAGAATAACATAATTTTTCAGCTGTATGAAGTCAGAAATTCCACTCAAACATACGTCAATTGGACTTTGAAGTCTATGCCAAAGAGAATGTAATGTTCAGATTAGTTATTCGGTAAAAAATTATTTAAAAACAGGACTGAGGGGTGATAAAGATGGTGTTTTTGTGCAGCGTTGCAGTTGTGTTGTGTCAATATAGATAATGTGCACAATAATACACAGCTGTGTCTTCAGTCTGCATGTTCTTTCCTCATAAGTTCACACTACTGAAAATGTCTTAATATAAAATACAACAAACTTGTTTTTGAGTGAATTTTTCCTCTTAATATCCCTATCATAATAACTAATGTTGTGATAGAAGCTCCAGACACTCTACAGGTGATGGTTAAAGTCTCTCCTGGCTTTATAACCACTGAATCTGGCTTGATGAGCTCAGTAGCACAGAACACATCTGGGAAAAAAAAAGGAAATATTTAGATACATGACAGGTTCAGATGAAGTAATACAGTTTAAACCCAAACACTCACAGGGGGAGAGAGCCAACAGCAGCAGTGGAGCTGAAGTGACCCTGTGTGTGCTGAAGGAGGACTAATGAGAACCACTTTGTCTCTAGATGAACACAGTGATAATATTAAGAAGGAGATTTCCATAAATATTACAGAGGCGCTGAGTTGAATGAAGCTTTTCAGCTGTTAATCAAAGTCACATCCCACGCTGTCACTTTTCAATGCCAATTGATAATGACATTATTTGTGACTATTCTAATATAAATAATGATAAATTTGTTATCTTATTTTTTACAAAAAAAATATTTTATGATTTTAAGTAATTTATAATAAATTAAGTACTGTAAATGCTATTTTGAGACAAAGCCGTACAAGTCACCAAAACTAGAAAAAGGAAACATTACAAAAATTTTTAAAATTGCTTCATGAAGCCAAAACATGCATGAAGACCTTTAATGGTAGTGATTTAAATTAATCGCATAAGTGTTTAGTTGATGTTCTGTAAGAGATCATATGCATAGCAAGAGCATATGATAGCTGTATCTATGGTTTTGGTAGAAGGAATCAGTTTTTAGAAAAAAAAAGAGAACATGTGATTGAGTGCTGTGTTTAATTTTGCAAGAGTTTTGACAAAGTAGTTCACACTTTTTATTTTGTGCTCGGCTTAAAATGGTGTTTAAAGATTTGGGAAATATTTTAATACAGTACACTAAAGATTTAACAGTGCCAGTGACCATATTGAGACTGTACAGTGTTTCACTGCACTGAGGTTTCTGTACTGGGTGTTTTTGTACAGGGATGTTGTTGATCTGTCTCACTGTGGTCTACCAGCGCAGTAATACACAGCTGTGTCTTCAGTCTGCATGTTCTGTCCTGTTAATGTTACCGTGTTGCTGGACGTGTCTTTGGAAATCTGAAACCTGCTTTTGAGTTTCTCACTGTAGTAAGTGCTACCACCCCCATGTATATATCCGATCCACTCCAGAGTTTTTCCTGCAGGTTGTCGTATCCAGCCTGTGTAGTAGCTATCAGTAACTGAATATCCAGACAATTTACAGGTCAGAGTCAGTGACTGACCAGGGGTTACTACTGAGGATCCAGGCTGGGTCAGCTCAACACAGTGAACACCTGTTAAAGAAAATATATTGTAATGATGTAAGCAAAAAGTTACAAAACCCATATTTTATATATAATCAAACGTTAAACACTTACAGTGTACGGCTGCCAAAAGCAGCAGCAGTAGGGATGTAGAGATCATTGTGTGTATTCAAGCAAAATGAGTAAAAGCTCTTGCTCTTCATTGCTTAAATATATAACAGGGAAGGACATTTGCATAGAGACACTCCTTATCTGAGTGGAAATTTGATGGGTTGTGGATTCATGTTTTAGTTTATAGTTTAATAAATGAACAGATTGAGAACATTTCTTAATGGTTAATCTCATGGACAAACACATGTTGTAATATTATATTAGGTGAACACATGTAGATACACATCAAGAGCTTTAGGTTTTGTTCACATCAAACTTTAGGATGGTGTAAAAATAATTAGATCTTCATGATTTTAGCCAGAGCATAGTGGGTAATTTAGAAAAATAAAACTCATTACAGCTGTTAAAGTTCTTATGCTTTAGTAATTTCTTTCACTTTAGGGACAGTTCTTAAGTGTGAAGAAATGTATTTATATGATGAACAAAAAACAACTTTTTTTTTTTACCCTAAACTGCCTTTGCATCATTTTCTTATTCAACATTTACATTTGCTTAGAGGTTTTGTACCAAGTGTCATGGTTAACTTATCTAAACTTAAATGTTTCATTTAATATTGCTGTTTTTATTTAAAGGATGCGTCTGCTCCATGTTCTTACAAAACTGTTGATCTGTTTCCACTTTAAAAAGTGTTTCCTTTAAAAACAAGTTTAATGAGTTTTACTTTAATAGAAGTAACCTACTGCCCTCTATAGGTGTAAAAAACATTTACAACTTTGTTTCTCTTCCTGCTGATGTGTTTTGAGCTGAGTGTGTGAAGTTTTCATTACTGATATTTTCAGATTTAACCTTGATTAATTAACTGTATATTTACCTTATGACAATTAATTAACTCAGGACAACAAATAATTTAATAGTGCCGTCAAAGAAAACATTATGTTGGTTAAGTTGCATTTCTACAGTACAACTGTGACTCTGACAGTAGTTGCAGCTTTAAGAGTTATAGAGAGGCATTTGCTCTAATATGTTCTCATATTTTACACAGAGACTTATCTACTATAAAATAATGTTCAGGACTCCTGATATCAGAGCTGGCACAAGGCATAAGTGAACTTAACAGCTGCCCAGAGCCCCCGTGGCCAACAGAGGACCCCCAAAAGTGGCAGTGTTTATTTGTTTTATTTATTCATTTATTTCATCTATTTATTTATTATTATTTATTTTATTTTTTTTGGGGGGGGGGGGGGGTTGATTGATGGCAGTGATAATTATACAAAAACGCTATACAGTAGAACCTCGGATTACGAGTAATGCGGTTTACAAGTGTTCCGCAAGACGAGCAACGTTTTTTTTATAAATTTTGACATAAAAAACGAGCATTGTCTTGGTCTACGAGCACCGAGTATCATGTTTCACGCATGTGCTTCTTATTTTGACGTCCAGCGTCACGTGATTACAACTGAGCCAACGTTTTTTTTCTCTCTTGCACTGCAGAATCATCTCCCCTGCTGGGTTTTAGTGCTCGTCTCTTACTGGTATAATTAACATCCGTGCATGCGTGTACTGTTTACTATAACACTGTGACCACATGCGTGTGTAAAACATTTTGTGTTCTTATAACACACGTGTTTGCGCATGAGTAAAAGCAAAATAAATTCTCAATACAGAAGTTAAAAATCTATTTTCTTCCTCATTGCGGTGTGTGTGTGTGTGTGTTTGTGTGTGTGTGAAACCCCCATTCACAAACACACGCGCACAGAAATTAAGGCGAGAAACACACTCTGCTTTCCGAAGAAATACTGCTCTGTCGCAAATCTTTTCAGAGGTAAGGTGCTGGTTCATTTGTTTTTTTGTTTTACGTTACAGCAGTGATTCTGTTAGTCTGCACTCACACAAGTGTCATTAGCGATGTTTATTGCTAATTTTCAGATAAAACAGTGTCGCGGGAGAGAGACGTTGATTTATGACCGCTGTTTACGGAAGTGTAGTCCAGTGCGGGAGATGCATTGTGGGTAATGCAGTCCGGTGTGTGTGTGTGAACGTGAATGCGAGATGTAAGCTAGAATATAGAGTGTGAGTTTTGTTCTTCAGTAGTTTTTTTAGTTGGATTTAAGTGGAAAGGATCCACCCGAAAGTTTGTATTATAACCTGACAATGCAGAAAATAAAAGAACGCGCATCGACCAGTTTGTCAATCTCATCATTACACGAGCATGAATTAACGAGCTGTTACGCTGTCGCAAGCAACTTTAAAAAAAGCGGAGAAGCTTTAATAATTTAGAAGAGAAAAACAGTCTTTCCGTTAATGTGTGTGTGAGTGTGTTTAAACGAGAGGAGAAAGTTTTTATGTGTAAGATGAGGAGGGGAAGACAGGAAGGTATAAGGCGCCGTATAGAGCTTAAATCAAACTTCACTCATGCACACACATATGAAACACTTGCATACACATATATGAAACACTCACGCATACACATATATGCTACTAACTGTAGCGGTGTAGGGAACGAGTAAACAACGGATCTTCAGTTTAGCGGAAAAGGAAATGAATAATTTCCTATAAGTCATTACATATCACTGGAGTGTGAAAAAATTTAACTCGAAAAATAATTCATATTTTTATTATAATTATCAAAGACGACATCATATAAATACTGTAGGACACAGTAATTTACATTTTAATTTAATTAAGAAACCATTCGTATTATATAGGCTAGTAATTTGTAAAAATAAATAAATAAATAAATAAATAAATACATCTTCGTACATCATGTAACTTAATCGAATAATTTATTCATAAGTTATCATTTCAATATGTTATATATTTTTTAATGGTATCAGTTTTTGTTTCAATAAATATTCTATATTTAATGTCCGTAGTGTAAAATTTCCAGGTGCTTGTGTTACCATGGTAACGCAAGGAGGAAGTGACGTTGCATGGTGTTCTGAATGGTGGAATTTTGTAAAGTGAAGTTCCCTTATCAGACATTTCCTGCGCAGGGAGTAGGGTGTAGGGAGTAGTAATTTCAATGTATATGAACTTCATTCTCCCTGATTAGTAGCGTTTCTTAAATAGACCGTTAATGGACAGTTTAGAAGACAACGAGTGATTTATTTATCACCACAAAAGTGGGTGATATGGAGGGTCGGAACAATGTTTGAATTTCCGATTCAGAGTCCTGTGGGATTCCCTTGAGTTAGTTATTGTTCATATTAGCGTAGGCGAGGAAACACATTTTACAAAACAGTATTTGTTTCTGTTGTAAAATCCGACATATCAGCCACAGATTCCGTGCTTCAATTTTCTTTTTGCAAATCATCACCTGCGTTTTCTGCCGCTGCAATATTCAGACATTATGTGGACAGTTCTGTGTTTGAGCAGTGATGATCATTATACTGTCCTACTCCGTTTTCTAAACTGTCCAACAGCAGGCTGTTTACAAACCAGTACTACCATTCAGGGAGAATAAAGTGAAAAGTCCGTCTACACTGAAATGCCTTCTGGTTACACTGAGAATCTCATAGGTGAATGTGCGTGAACAGTTTGTATGTGTGTGCGTGCGCGGAAAGTATGTATGTGTGTGTGTGTGTGTGCGCGGAGAGTATGTATGTATATGTGTGTGTGTGTGTGTATTTTTTTATATGTAGTTGTTTGAGCAGTTAGTAGTATATATATGTATGTGTGAGTGTTTCATATATGTGTATGCAAGTGTTTCATATGTGTGTGCATGAGTGAAGTTTGATTTAAGTCCTATATGGCGCCTTATAGAAGAGGCTGAAAGCAAGAGTCTCCACTTACTCTAGCCTCATACACACATACACAGCGCCTGCGTGCACAAACGGAAGCACTTATCTGCCGGGATTTATTTTTTACTTTTTTAAAAGGTAAAGTGCAGGTTAATTATTTTTTTTGTAATTTTTAATTTTTATGTATTTATTTTTTTGGGTTGTAGAACGAATTATTTAAGTTTCCATTATTTCTTATGGAGTGTTTTGGAATACGAGCCCACTTCCGGAACGAATTATACTTGTTCCACTGTATTTGAAAAAAATAAAAAATAAAAATAAAAACCACCAATTAAAAAAAAAAAGTATTTTGTTAATGGGCTTAAGGATGCAAGCACAGTCAGACTGTGAATGTGATTATTGGAGCTGATTGAAAAGGGAGCAGCATTGCAGCAAAACTATCATAAAAGTCACATAAAATGATACAGTATATCATGTGCTTTGCACAGATAAAATGAAAAACTGACTATTAAAACTTTATGCCAGTGAATAAAATGTAAAAAGTTTGACTAAGATGCCAAGTGATAAAAGAACAAACAACTCGGAGTAGAAAAGTCATTGAGAAAGAATCACTCAATTCTGTTTCATGTACATAACCTTTGGCGATGATTTGTGCATGCTCACGCAGTAGAAAATGAACGAATGAACAAAAAGAACAAATCCATCACTGATTCTTGCACCACAGTCAGCATAAAACCTTAAAATGTAAACAAAACTAAAACTGAGAAAAAGAGGTGTTTTTAATGGTGGGGAGGGAGAGTGTGGAGACTTGGTGACTTAGTTAGAGATGGAGTTCTTTCACAAAAAAAAAGAGGAAATAACACCTGACATAAGCAAAAATATGTAAATAGTGTGTTTAAATCTCAAATATCTCTAACTCCTTATTTCTCTCAAAGTTCCTGAGAAAACATTGACAGCTAATTCCTCCATGATCAAGTTAAGCTTCATTGATTAATATTTTTTATATTTAATAGTCATTCATTGATGTTTATTATTATTATTAGTATTATTATTATTATTATAGTAAATCTACAGTATGTAAGGAAAAGACAAATAATCATAATGCAAATACTGAAAATGTGTCTTAAAATAATTTGGGTATTTGACTACTAATGAGTCAAATTGAACGAGTCTCATGAGGATGCAAATTGTGGATTTATTTTTTAACATTTTTTTTTTAGCTCTGATGCCTCCCCCTGCATTTTTACATTACTGTATGGAAAACTATGAAGACAGATTGTTATAAATATAAGTTAAAACTTGTGAATGTTTAAAAACTGACATCAAATTACTATTAAAACTTAATTCCACTAAATAAATGTGTCACAAACTCATATTGAGATTCCTGTAGTATTGAAATTTAAAAATAAGATTGCCTGGACCGCAGCTCTTGTGGATTCCGGCGTGGCCGAAAATTTTATTGACCGCGATTTTGCCAGAACTCATGCCATTCCTCTTATACCGTGCATCTCCCATTTGGCAGTGGCAGCAGTAGACGGTCGTCCTCTGGGCTCCGGGCAGATTCAGCAAACCACTGACGATCTCACCCTGTGTGCCGGGGCTCTCCACACTGAAACCATCTGCCTGTTTGTTCTATTCGCATCACAAACGCCCGTCACAACAACCCAGTGATTTCCTGGACCGAGAAACAGATCCTACGATGGTCCGAACGCTGCCAAGCACAATGCCTCTCTCACATCCCGTCCAAAGTGGAGGGAAACGAAACCGGCTCCAGATTATCCGACATCACAAAGTTACCCAGGGAGTATCGGGATCTAGCCGAGGCCTTCAGCAAAATCAAGGCGTCACAATTACCTCCTCATCGCTCTACCGACTATGCCATCGACCTGCTACCAGGCTTCCAGCCTGCCAAGGGCCGAATATTCCCCCTGTCTTAACCCGAATCCGCCGCCATGAGGGCCTACATAGAGGAGGAACTAGATAAAGGCTTCATCTGTCCATCCACTTCGCCCGCCTCGGTTCTTCTTCGTAAAGAAAAAAGATGGTGGACTCCGTCCATGCATCGACTACCGTGGCCTTAACGAGATGATGGTCAAATTCCGCTACCCACTCCCATTGGTCCCGGCGGCCTTGGAACAACTACGCGCTGCCAAGTTCCTTACCAAGTTGGATTTGTGCAGTGCCTACAATCTCGACCGCATAAAGGAGGGGGATGAATGAAAAACTGCCTTCTCAACTACCACTGGACACTACGAGTACCTCGTCAACAGATTGGTCAAGAGCCCGTCAGTGTCCTACTACAGCACCAATTATACGCAAAACTAGAGAAATGTGAGTTTCACAAGACTAATATATTGTTCCTAGGCTACATCATCAGTCCTGAGGGAGTTGCCATGGACGACTCCAAGGTACGCGCCGTGGTTAACTTGCCCCGACCTACCCTGATCAAGGAACTCCAATGCTTCCTAGGATTTGCCAATTTCTACCGCCGCTTCATCCGCAACTTTAGCACCATCTCCGCCCCCTCAACATCAATGATCAAGGGAGGTAGACAATGCCTCTCCTGGATGCCACAGGCCATCGCAGCATTTCAAGAACTCAAAAACAGGTTCACCACAGCCCCTATTCTGCACCACCCAGACCCAGACCTGGAGTTTATAGTGGAAGTAGATTCTTCAAATACAGGCATTGGAGCCATACTTTCACAAAGACAGTGCAATCCTCCTAAGATGTACCCCTGTGCCTTCTTTTCTACTACGATGTAGGCAATCGAGAACTACTCGCCATGAAGGCCGCCTTTGAGGAGTGGTGCCACTGGCTGGAGGGGGCAAAACATCCATTCACCGTTCTCACAGATCACAGCAACCTAGAATATCTCCGATCAGCCAAACGACTTAACCACAGACAAGCCAGGTGGGCTCTGTTCTTCACCCGGTTCAATTTTTTAGTCACCTACCGCCCAGGGTAGGTCCCAGAACACTAAAGCCAATGCCCTATCACGTCTTCACCACGCACAAGCATCGCCTTCTACCAACGAACCCATTCTCCCGTCCAGACTCATCGTGGCTCCCATACAGTGGGACATCACGACGGAGATCTCTGAGGCCCATCTCACAGATCCACCACCAGCGAAATGTCCCCCGAACTGCACTTATGTACCGGAAACACTGAGACACTGTGTACTTTAGCTAGTTCATTCCACGCCCAGTTCAGGTCACCCTGGCATCACGGCAACCACCCAACTCCTCACAAACCAGTACTGGTGGCCCTCACTTCAAACAGACACCATCTCCTTTGTCAGGGACTGCCCTACTTGCAATACCTCCAAGCCCAATCACCAACTCCCTGCCGGTCTCCTCCAACCACTGCCCATACCTCAACGCCCCTGGTCCTACATCGCCATCGACTTTGTCACGGACCTACCACCTTCATCAGGGTACACCACCATTCTCACCGTCATTGATTGTTTCTCAAAGGCCTGCCGCTTAATTCCTCTACCGAAATTACCTTCGGCTCTCGAGACAGCCAAGGCTTTATGCAACCAGGTATTTCGGTTCTACAGTCTCCCCGAGGACATCCTCTCTGACCGTGGGCCCCAATTCACGTCCCGTGTGTGGGCATCATTCTTTAACCTACTAAGCATTAATGTCAGCCTCACATCAGGGTATCATCCACAGTCCAACGGCCAGGCTGAAAGACTAAACCAAGAACTTACTCGCTTCCTCAGATCGTATTGCAACAGAATCAAACAGACTGGAGTCGCTACCTCCTTCGGGCCGAATATGCTCAGAACTCTCTCCGGAAGCCCTCAACTAATCTTACACCATTTCAATGTATCCTGGGATTCCAACCACCACTCTTCCCATGGTCCGGCGAGAATTCCGAACTCCCAGCCGTTGACTCCTGGATCCGCTGAAGCGAGGAGACGTGGAATCAAGCACACGTGCACCTCCAGAGGGTCGTTTGTCGCACCAGGGAACAGGCTGATCGTCGGAGACGCCCAAACCCTGCCTATCATCCGGGTCAGTGGGTTTGGCTATCTACCCGAGATCTCCGCCTTCGGCTTCCATGCAAGAAGCTCAGTCCCAGGTACGTGAGTCCATTTAGAATACTTAGAGAAATAACGGCGGTTTCATTCAGGTTGGCTCTACCCCGAAATTACCGTATCTCACCCACTTTTTATGTCTCTCTGCTCAAGCCTGCTGGTAGGTCGAGAGGAGCGGAGGATCTGGAGGAGGCGAGTAACCACAGTAACCCCCCTCTCATTGTTGGAGGTCTACCAGGTCCACGAGATCCTGGACTCACGTCGCCAGGCCCGAGGTCTCCAGTACCTGGTGGACTGGGAGGGATACGAACCAGAAAAACGCTCATGGGTCAACGGCGAGGACATCCTTGACCCTAGTCTGGTGAATGACTTCCACAACTCCCACCCGGGCTGGCCAGCCCCAAACTCAGCCTCAGTGATTCCCTCCGATTACCACCAGAGGGAGCCATCACCAGAGTACTAGTTCCCATTCAAACTCCATTACCCACAACCCTGTGCTTGGGGCTGATCACCAGCACAGGTGTCAGCCATTATCCACAGACCTTAAAAGAGCACACTTACACTCACCACGTCGCGAAGTCTTGTTTTGCTGTAGTACAACAAACCCAGATTGCCTGTTTATTTTTACTGCCTGCCGCCTGCCTTTTGATTCTTGCTCTGCTCACTGGATTTACTCTCTCAGATAGCCACCTGCCTTGACTCTTCTGCCTGGACTTTTGACTCTGCCTCTGGTTAACCTACATTGCTCGGTTTGCTCCTATTTGACCCTGATCTGCATGTTTTGAGTGTTGTTATTAAATTTGCATATGTATTGTAACCCTGCTGACTCTGCGTCACAGTATAAGTTTGACTGAGCTGATTTAGTAGGTGTCTTGAGATAGTGTCTCAAAAGTGCCTTAAGGTTTTTAGCTGCAATCAGGAGTAGTGGAGTTGTAACATGGTGTGTATTGTTTGTACCAGAGTCTCCTCTGTTCTCCAAAGTTTAACAGAGTCCATGTCATCACATAAATTGTGTGATATCTAGCCATGATGCGTGTATTTGTAAATCTGGTGATGATGGGAGGAGTTAATATTTCAAATGTATTTAAACTACAAAAAGGAGATTTATCTTATGAAGAATGTTTATATTTCTTTAAAGAAGAATTGTCTTCATCAGTTACGCACCACGAAATGTTTTACTAATTTTAAGATTTTAAGAGTCTGAGAAGACTCAGTGCTTTAGAGGGGGTAAATGAAAGGAGGTGGTGAGAGTGCTTATGACAGGCACGGGAAGACCTTCCCGTTTGGAGATGGCGTGGGATTATTAATTAGGAAACTTAAAAGTAAACCAAAAAAAACCCTGAAATAAATAAAATAAATAAACAAAGTTCCGCTGTCTACGTGCGAACAGACGGGGCTCTGGAAAATAAAACAAAAACTATATCCTCTTGGGGCTTTTTATTTTAGTTTGTGGAGAGGGAGAGTTTGTGCTTTGTGCACTTTAACTTAAACTGAGCGCACCTGCTGGACTGATGCATGCCACTCTCTCTTACCAGCGTTTTAGACAGAGGCTGGGGGTCTGCCCACGTCTTTTAAGCTTTGTCTCTTCTATTCTCTTCTCTTCTTTTCCCTTCCCTTCCCTTCGTCTTGGACTTGACTGCTTTTAATGATCACACGAAGTGCCGAGGTATCAGGACCCTTTATATAGACATGCTGCAGGTGCGGCTCGTTCAGGCTGATTGCCTGGCAACCGCGTGTATATGGCCGGCCTTTGGCTGTTCAGATTCTGCGTGGTAGCAGCCTGAGGATCTGCCTGTTCTGGGGGGCGGTTCCCGTACAACAATGTAGCTCTTTGCTTAACCACCATTGTACGATGCAATGTTGAAGAAACCAACTAACTAGTCACGACTGTTTCCCAACACCATAGTACCTGTGTCGCAGATCCATTGTTAGAACCATGTTGGTTTGATCTGTCGTTATGACGTTCTTCTTCTTCGATACAATGGCGGATTAGACATATAGATGACATATCGCCCCCTACTGTAAAGTGTTTTCTCTCTCTCTCTCTCTCTCTCTTTCTCTCTCTCTCTCCGGCTCGTATTCAAATGCACTTTCGCAGTGACGTTACGACACAAACGCAACATTCATTATTTGTACAATAAAACATACATAATCATAAACAGTTAAAATGTGCTCTTTTCGGATAACAAAGTCTATAACTCTTAGTTATATTTCATTTGAACTCATTTTTTATTTGGTATTGATACATCAGTACAATTAAAATAAAAAGAAATTATGGGTTTTGAAATTTCTGGGATTGTGTTGTGAACACCTGTTACCTATTTTGCTCAAGATCATTTTCTGTATAAGTCCCTTTACATACAGCCATGTTTTAATAAGGGGTGATGTAAAAAAATGACACGAAAACTACAATTTACTAAAAAAGAGCTTGCAGTTCTTTCGGAGGAGGTGGGAAACAAAAATCTTGCTTTTCTCCAAATGAAAAAAAAAACCCACAGTTACAAATTCTGACAAAAAAATTTGGAATGAAATCGCACAAAAAAATTAATGCTTCTGGAAATGGGTATGAGAGAAGCCCAGAGGAAGTCAGAAACAAGTGAAGGCATGTAGAATGGAAAGAAAAAAGACTTTAGTTCCTCCTCTAAATGAGGAGGACGAAAAAGGGTTTGGCCATCTTGGGGCCTGAAGCATTGGGATCCATGGAGGTATTGATGCATGTGCATCAACTAGGCCTCAAACAGCAGGCCTCCTCAGTCTGGCCCTTCATCGTCAGGCCTTCTCAGTCTGGCCCTTCATCGTCAGGCCTCCTCAGTCTGACCCTTCAATATCAGCAGTGTGTCCTGGTGCTGGGCTATTGCTCCCTTCCCCTAATTCACCTCAGTCTGAGGCCTCCTCATGTGCTGAGCAATGTCCTCCTGATATCCCAGAACACCAGCTATTAATCTCCCGGCAAAGGAGAAACGGGGGGCGTTGTGGCTGCAGTGAAAGGCTGCTTCAGTCTGAGAAAAATAAATAAATAACCGAACTTCAGGCAATCAGGAAGGAATTGACAGCCCTGAGGGAGCAGCAAGACAGACATCATCAGGAGGTAATGGCCTATAGGAGGGCTTGCTGTGTGGGTTTGCAGTGATAAAGCAGTCCAAAGCCTTCATCAGCTGATTTGAAATACAAAATAAAATATACTATTTATGTCCAAACATACAAAAAACACTTACATATTACAAAAGAGTATATGTACTGTAGGTCCTTTTTTTTTTTACATTTGACATTCAAACAGTAGGTTAATATGTGGAAAAGTAACTTGACTCAAAGTACTACACTAATGCCACTTAAAAGAGCTAAAGCACTTTTTTCCAAGCCCTGTCATCACTTATTAAATATCTGAATAACGCGACTAAGAAATGTGTATGGAATGGAATTCAAACTTTTATTTTGCAGTGGTAAACCACCATCAGATACACTAAAACCATAACAGAAATGTCTATGTATGTAAGATTTTTTTAATTCACAACATTTTATCAATGACAATATAAGGCCAAACATGGCACAAAACTCTCTAAGTATGCAGATCATTTTAAAGAATGGTATAACTATGGAAAAACAGTATGACAACAGCCTATTTTAAAACAAAAAGGTAATTAACGCAATAATAGGATAATGTTGTACCAAATTATTATAACAAATCTTGAATGGATCACTTGTTTAGGTAGTTAATTGAGACCAATTACTGGCCAATGTGTTTCACCTTATGCATCAACAGCAGGTGTACTAAGAACTCTCCTAATAAAAACAGCATGCATATGTCCTTCAAGTCCTCAACAATGACTTTGCTGTTACAGCTTATGAAGAACATCCAGATTTTTTCAAAAACACCAGAAGAAATCCAGCAGGCCAATCGATAGTTTCACAGCATTGCCAGCATCCCCAGAGTGATTGGCATCATTGATGACACCCTAAATCCAGTGGCTAGCCCTGTTGTAAATGAGCCATTATATATTTGCAGGAAGGGCTATCCAGCTATTAATGTTCAATTAGTATGTAATCACCAGGGGATGTTTACTGCCATTGTTGCAAAATGGCCTGGGAGCACACATGACTCTTTTGTTTGGGCCAATTCTGCAATTTGCCAGGTGGCTGAAGAGGGTGGCTTTGGTGATAACTGGCTGTTGGGAGACAGTGGATATCCTCTTTGGCCATACCTCATAACACCTGTGCAGCATCCAGCCACCAATGCAGAGGAAATGTTTAATCAGGCCCATGTAAGGACACGCTCTACAGTGGAGAGGGCTATAGGACTGTGGAAACAGCGATTTCGCTGCATCAGCAAATCCAGTGGTGGCCTGAAACTGAACGCCTCCAAAAGGTGCTCTGTAATTGTATTCACTGCAATTCTCCACAACATTGCAGTCAAGGAAAATGTCCCGCATTTTGATGAGGAAGAGGGGGGTCTTTCTGGTGCTGCTGAGGATGAGGAAGATGACACTTCTGATGAGGATGATGATAATGATGATCCTTTGAACACACATCAAGGCAGAATGCATGCTGCTGGAGCAGAAGTCAGACAAATGTTAATTCAGAATATGTTTGGTTAGTTATTTTTTTGTTAAAATGAATGAACTTGTGTTAATAAATATTTTGTTTATTTTCCTACATGGTTTCCCCCTGCAGACGTACTTTAAATACTTTTGCATACAAGTAGGCTATATATAAAACCTATGAATAGTCTATATTCTACTTCTATTTCTGAGAGCACAACAAAAAAACCACATGCTTATTTATACCGTTGTTGTTGATTTATTTGGGTACATTCATTAAATATATATTGAGTAATATTTTAAATAGGCTTACACTATGGTAATGTATAATTTTTTTAATTTTCTTAGTGCTTAACACTTTGTGCACTGTACGGATAACATTCATTATAAGTGAAAACCTCTAACATACTACTACAAATATTGTTATGAGAAATTTCTCTTTGGGTATGTTTTAACAAAAGATACTCACTTGAAAACTCACCTTTTCTTTTCACAAACGAAACCAAGGCTGTGTTTCAACCGGTATAAATAATGCTTTCGTAGGGCACTTCAAAGGGAGAATAATTGCGATGTTACCGCTGTTATATCGTTTCAAAGTGAATTTCTAATCAAAATAACCGAAAAATGAATAACCTAATGTCTGAGCACCAAAACATTACGTTTTCCAAATCGCTCAAAGTAGAGCACACCCAGCCGCGGCGACATCAATGATGTGGACACAGAAAACTAACAACCCAGATAGCACAGGTATGCCTCGCAGAGACATCTGCTAAAGAGCATATCATCTGGTAAACATCGCGTTTTTTAATAGTAGTATTTTGATCGTCTGTAGATCGCCTGTTTGAGCAGTTAAATGATACATTATCTTTACATATATACGACGTCTATCTTTATCATCCGAAATTTGCTGGTATGTGGATGGGAAGCTGCAGCATCAGCTATGACTTCGCAAACATCGCGAGAAGAGAACACAGTTTGTTGAGAAGACAAACGTTTGGTAGGCGTGTGGAAAAGTTAAGCTGGAATGGATTTCCATGAAACAAAATACTAAACATAAATGTCACCTGCTGTTTAGCGATGTTTGATCACGTTATTTTGGTTTAAGCTATTTATTGTATTTTTACACTTAAAATACCGGCGGTTATATGCGCATGCTTAATCTGCGGTTCGGTTCTGGTTTCGGTCTGTTCTCATGAGTTGTAAAGCGAAAGGAACAAAGTATAAATATTGTTCATTTGCTAAATTAAGTATCATGAATTTTAATTGAATTTCTATATTTTTTCACAGTAGTTTGTGACTAAAAAGTGTTCTGTCTGTATCTGGCTTCAAGAGTTTCCTGACCAATCATATCTAGCGGTCATATTTAAAAATCATAACGTACAGTTAAAGTACAAAATGTTTCTGTTGATGCATAATTTTTTTTTTTTCTATGATTAATACTTATTTGTGGTGTTTTATGTTTTGTACATCTTTTCAAATTGAGACCTCATTTGTAAGTTGCTGCTGGTGTAAAACAGGGTTTTTGTCTGGAAAGATTTGGGAAAAAAATTTAATAAAAGATATAACAGTGCCAGTGACCATATTAAGACTGTACAGTGTTTCACTGGACTGAGGTTTCTGTACTGGGGGTTTTTGTACAGGAATGTTGTTGTTCTGTCTCACTGTGGTATTCCCGAGCACAGTAATACACAGCTGTGTCTTCAGTCTGCATGTTCTGTCCTTTTAATGTTACTGTGTTGCTGGACGTGTCTTTGGAAATCTGAAACCTGCTTTTCAGTTTCTCACTGTAGTAAGTGCTACTACCAGCATATATATATCCGATCCACTCCAGAGTTTTTCCTGCAGGTTGTCGTATCCAGGCTGTATCGTAGCCATCAGTTACTGAATATCCAGACAATTTACAGGTCAGAGTCAGTGACTGACCAGGGGTTACTACTGAGGATGCAGGCTGGGTCAGCTCAACACAGTGAACACCTGTTAAAGAAAATATATTGTAATGATGTAAGCAAAAAGTTACAAAACCCATATTTTATATATAATCAAACGTTAAACACTTACAGTGTACGGCTGCCAAAAGCAGCAGCAGTAGGGATGTAGAGATCATTGTGTGTGTTGAAGCAAAATGAGTAAAAGCTCTTGCTCTTCATTGCTTAAATATATAACAGGGAAGGACATTTGCATAGAGACACTCCTTATCTGAGTGGAAATTTGATGGGCTGTGGATTCATGTTTTAATAAATAAGAAGATTGAGAACATTTGTTAATGGATGATCTCATAGACAAACAGGTGTTGTAATTTTATATTAGGTGAACACATGTAGATACACATCAAGACCTTCAGGTTACGTTCACATCCAACTTTAGGGTGGTGTAGAAAGAATTTGATTTTTACGATTTTAGCCACGGAATAGTGGGTCATTTAGAAAACAGAAAACTGTCTTTGCATCATTTTTTATTCAACATTTACATTTGCTTAGAGGTTTTGTACCAACTGTCATGGTTAACTTATCTAAACTGAAATGTTTCATTTGATATTGCTGTTTTTATTTAAAGGATGCTTCTGCTCCATGTTCTTAAAGAACTGTTGATCTTTTCCCACTTTAGTGTTTCTTTTAAAAACAAGTTTATTGAGTTTTACTTTAATAGAAGTAACCTACTGCCCTCTATAGGTGTAAAAAACACTTACACTTTGTTTCGCTTCCTGCTGACGTGTGTTTTGTACCGAGCTGAGTGTGTGGAGTTTCCATTACTGATAATAACATCCACTTTATACAGCTCAGATTCAACAACCTTGATGAATTAACTGTATATTCACCTCAGAACAACAAATAATTTAATAGTGCCGTCAAAGGAAACATTATGTTGGTTAAGTTGCATTTCTACAATATAACAGTGACTCTGACAGTAGTTGCAGCTGTAAGAGTTACAGAGAGGCACTTGCTCTAATATGTTATCATATTTTACACAGAGACTTATATACTGGGCTCTCTAAATAAATGAATAAAATAATGTGCAGGCCTCCTGATATCAGAGCTGGCCCAAGGCATAAGTGAACTAAACGGCTGCCCAGAGACCCCGTGGCCAACAGAGGACCCCCAAAAGTGGCAGTGATTATTTATTTATTTTTCTCTCTTTCTTTCTTTCTTTTTTTTTTTGGGGGGGGGGGGGGGGGTGACATGTCAATGGGCAATGGTAATTATATAAAAACGCTATGTTAAAAAAAAAACAGCAATGCAATAAAAAACTGTATTATGTTAATGGGCTGAAGGATGTAAGCACATTCGGACTGTGATTATTAGAGCTGATTAAAGAGGGAGCAGCATTGCAGCAAAACTATCATAAAAGTCACATAAAACAATATTTGCACATTTAAAATGAAACAAACTGACTCCTTAAACTTCATTCCACTGAATAAAATGTAAAAGTTTGACTAGCATGGTTTATTAGCTGCGTTGTCTCAAAAATGCCTCAAGATTGTTGTAAGAGAAAACCAATTTTCTGTGTCACTCTGACTCTCTTGCGCAGTAATACACAGCTGTTTCTTCAGTTTGCAGATTCTGTCCTCAAATTGTTATTGTGTTAATAGAATTGTCTCTGGAGATGCTGAACTTATTTTTCTGTTGGTCGCTGTAATCTGTACTCCCACCAGTATAGATGATACCAATCCACTCCAGAGCTTTTCCTGCAGGTTGTCGAACCCAAGCTGTACTATAGCTTGTAACTGAATTTGAAACCTCACAAGGTATGGAGAGACTCTGACCTCGCTGTAAGCGGATACCAATTATTAAACTTTTATGGTTGATTTCTGTTACGTGGTGCGGTACTGTATGGAGAGCCGCACCACGAGATGTTTTACTAATAAGAGGGGGTCAATGAAATAGAGGTGGTGAGAGTGCTTATGACAGGCACGGGAAGACCTTCTTGTTTGGAGATGGCGTGGGATTATTAATTAAGAAATTTAAAAGAAACCAAAAGAAACTGAAAACAAAAACAGAGCTCCGCCGTCCACGTGAGAACAGACGGGGCTTGGAAAATAAAACAAAAACTATATCCTCTCGGGGCTTCGCCGTTACCGAGAATTATTTTAGTGGAGAGGGAGAGTTTGTGCACTTTAACTTTAACTGAGCATGCACGCTAAACTGATGCGTGCCGCTTTCTCTCTCACCGGCGTTTTAGACAGACAGAGGCTGGGGCTTTGCCTCCGACTTTTAAGCTTTGTCTTTCTTTCTTTGGTCTTTGTCTTGGCCCTGATACCTTTACTGGTGCTACCTAATGATCAAACGAAGTGGCGCGATATCAGGACCCTTTATATAAACACGCTGCCAGGTGCGGCTTGTTTAGGCTGATGGCCTGACGGCGGCGTTGCCTGGCAACTGCATGTATAAATGGCCGCGCCTTTGCCTGTTCAGAACTCCGCGTGGTACCAGCCTGCGGATCTGCCCGTTCTGAACAGTTTATGCGCGGCTCTGCCCCTTGTGCCACCCGCGTCGTTACAAATTTCCAAAGTGTTTAAATTTTGTCACATTTAAAGAACAAAAATGTTGCCTTGTCATTGGAAAGTTTTAAATTTGAAAAGAGCTGTTTATAGCAGTTAGAATGTAGAATGTTGAACTAACAACAGGAACTAAACTTTTGAATGCTCCTCATCAATAAATGTAATAAACTGATAAATTGTAATGTTTGTCTTTCATTAATTCACAAAACAATATATTTTACACAGACTTCACTTTTTAGGAATCATAACTATTATAACGGGCCGATTGCTTGTTTAAAATTTAAAAGATTAATAATATAAAGTGCACCATATTAGTTAACCCTCATGTTCCAGTCAAATTTAACCAATTTACAAGTTTCCTTTCTAAAAAATACAGTAAATTGTATTTATTTCTTATCAGGTTCAATAACTTCGTTTACACATGGCATTTAGATAGTTCTAAGGTTAGAACTATTTTTAAAATATCCTATATCCCAAGTGGATGAAATCAAGTCCAGTTTCCAACTTTTCCTCACAGACTCTATTGTAAACATTGACATGAACATGACAAACCTGGAGAGGAAAAGGGTTTATAGAAACCTGGAAAGAGGTGACCATTGAAGCCTATGTGGGTGTGTTGATTTTGTGTGGTGTCTACAGATCCGGCAATGGATCTGCATCCAGCTTATGGGATGCGGACACTGGTCAGGCAATTTTTTTACACTATGATGTCAATAAGACAAGCTGGAATGTTTGGCAGAAGTGAGTGGAGCACCTGCCAATCATTTACAAACCTGACATCACTGTTGATGAGCATCTTGTCGGTTTCAGGGAACGGTGCCCATTTAAGCAGTATATGCCAAACAAACCATCTAAGTATTGGATAAAGATATGGGCAGCATGTGATGTGAAAACATGTTGTGCCTGGAACATGCAAGTGTACACAGGCAAACCGGCTGATGGTGAAAAAAACAGAGGAAGAGCAAGGATACTTTAAAATTGTAATTATGTTAATACAGTGTATGGATCAAGCCTTATATTTGTAATATAGTTAAGATTTACTTGTGTACATTTGAGATTTTGTTTTCAAAAAATAAGTTTTGACCAGGAACACACAATTTTTGTACCACAGTTTTAAAAAAAATGACTTTTTTTTCAAAAAAGTGACTTTTGGTAAACATGTTAGCACTCTGTGATAAATAGTACAATAGGTTTTATTTTAGTTGTGTTTGGAAATTATTAAAAATGAATTAGAAAACCAGTGTGATCCCCTGTTAATTAAAATCTCCAATGTGCAGCTTGTCACATTCACACCAATGCCTTACATAAAGCTATTATGACATTAACTAGCTAAAATACTAGGATGCTCCTTTTAAAAAGAGCTGAAAAGTTACCATCCATAGATACTGAGATTCTTTCCAGATACTGAGATTCTTTCCAACTTGGCTACTATCAATATGACCCTAACCTAACAGTAAGTAAATGTTTATTACTGTAATCCAGATATTCCTTGAAATTAATTTATGAGATCAGAGAAAATAATTACTTGGTATATAAAACCGTAAAGAGAATAGTAAGCAGGAAAACCAATTTATATGCCATGCTAAGGGTCTTGGGATTTTTCCCTTCAGGAAGTGCTTTTTCCATGTTATTAGTTGAGCTCTGCTGCCTCCTATGCTGTATTTTTAGGTCATTACTGTGAGGTGTGAGAGTGTATTAAACATCCTTGTGTTCATGAATAATAATAATATACTGATTAAATATTTATTTCCTCTGTTCATTAAATATTCTGTAAAATTAAGAAATAAACAAAGATTTAAAAAGACCAGAATCTAAAATAAAAGTATGTTATTTTTATGCAATTTAAAATTTAATCAAGACTGCTGCTTTTGTATTCTCAATGACATAAGGTGCTCCAAAAAATGAAAGAATAGTTTGAATGAAATGTTTATTAGTTGCTTTAAAATAAGGTTTGAACATATTTCATGATGTTTTTGTAAGGGGAATCCACTATCCTGTGTCACCGTGTGTATCTTGCGCAGTAATACACAGCTGTGTCTTCAGTTTGCAGATTCTGTCCTTGAATTGTTATTGTGTTAGTAGAAGTGTCTCTGGAGATGCTGAACTTATTTTTCAATTTGTCACTGTAATATAAACTCCCACTATACCAAATTCTTCCAATATACTCCAGAGCTTTTCCTGCAGGTTGTCGAATCCAAGCTGTATGATAACTCGTAACTGAATATGAAACCTTACAGGTGATGGAGAGACTCTGGCCTGGCTGGACTGTCATGGCAGCAGGCTGAGTCAGTTCATAACTGTGCACATCTGGGAAGGAAACCACTTGGTGATATCTTACACAATATAAAGTATACAGCACATTTATTATTATTATTGTAGTAAATAAATGAATTATATAAAACACTCACAGGAAACAGCTGCCAGCAGGAGCAGTAGAGATGTAGAGAACATGATGTGTGTTGTTTGTACTGGGGTCTTCTCTGTTGAACAGGTATAACAGAGACTATTGCATTACATAAATAGAGTGATATTTAGCACTGATACTTGCATTTGCATATCTAGTGATGATTGGCGGATTCACAAGCACAGTGAATCTTTAGGAATTGCAAAAGAGGTAGGTGCAGATAATTTACTATGTAAAGTATGGATAACACGCACACGCACACGCGCACACACACACACACACGCATACACATACAGAAAACAATACAACTACAACAAAATTTCTATGGTTACTTCTAATAGCTTGAAGATAGTTACACTATCCAGTCAAACAAAAGTCACCATTTGGATGTAAAAATGCAAATAGTTATTAACCTTTAATTTGAATGACTACTGTCATTATTAAAATGTTTCAGCTGCAATCTTGTTTCTTAACAAGCATGGTTGGAAATCACTTAAACACGTTGTGTACATACTGTACTTTTACTTCTCTTATTTTTCAAATTAAAAGCTGTCAAAAGCTGTGCTTGAACTGTTCTCTTGGCCATTGCAAAAAGGCGAACAGCAAAAAAATTGCGCAAACTTGTGTGAGCTTCTGAGCAGCGCCTTACAGTATTGCATTCTGATTGGCTAATAGCTGTTATTTATAGTTTGTAGATACATAGAATTATTCATCTAAAGGGGATGGTAAGGGGGATCGTGGTTTCACAGAGGGGATGGTTTTGATTTTGGCTGTGTGTCTTGGGGGGTGTAATGCAGGCTACAGCTCTGGGGACAAAGCTGTTCCTAAGTCTGCTAGTGTTTCTTCATTTTACTTTCTGAAGTACTGCATTGCTCAAAATATTAACATTTATAAAACTCTGTAAATCACTTTGTCACTGTAAGCTGTACTCTCATCATAATTGATGATTCCAATCCACCCCACAGCTTTTCCTGCAGGTGGTCGGATACAAATGGTAGCAGAGCCCATAACTGAATAAGAAACCTTTCAGGATTTAAAAGACCATCACATCACATAAATTCGAGTGATATCCAGCCCTGATGCTTGTGTATTTGCATATCTGATGGTGATAGGAGTTAAAATGTATTTAAACTACAAGTAGGAGAATTATCTTATAAAGAATGTGATTAAATGTCACTTCTTTGTTTTGTTATAAGGTTTACTTTGGTAAATAATGTTTTTGTGTGCATATACAGTGGTGTGAAAAACTATTTGCCCCCTTCCTGATTTCTTATTCTTTTGCATGTTTGTCACACTTAAATGTTTTTGCTCATCAAAAACCGTTAACTATTAGTCAAAGATAACATAATTGAACACAAAATGCAGTTTTTAAATGAAGGTTTATGTTATTAAGGGAGAAAAAAAACTCCAAATCTACATGGCCCTGTGTGAAAAAGTAATTGCCCCCCCTTGTTAAAAAATAACTTAACTGTGGTTTATCACAGTTAAAAGTTCAATTTCTGTAGTCACCCCCAGGCCTGATTACTGCCACACCTGTTTCAATCAAGAAATCACTTAAATAGGAGCTACCTGACACAGAGAAGTAGACCAAAAGCACCTCAAAAGCTAGACATTATGCCAAGATCCAAAGAAATTCAGGAACAAATGAGAACAAAAGTAACTGAGATCTATCAGTCTGGTAAAGGTTATAAAGCCATTTCCAAAGCCTTGGGACTCCAGCGAACCACAGTGAGAGCCATCATCCACAAATGGCAAAAACATGGAACAGTGGTGAACCTTCCCAGGAGTGGCCAGCCGACCAAAATTACCCCAAGAGCGCAGAGACAACTCATCCGAGAGGCCACAAAAGACCCCAGGACAACATCTAAAGAACTGCAGGCCTCACTTGCCTCAATTAAGGTCAGTGTTCACGACTACACCATAAGAAAGAGACTGGGCAAAAACGGCCTGCATGGCAGATTTCCAAGGCGCAAACCACTTAAGCAAAAAGAACATTAAGGCTCGTCTCAATTTTGCTAAAAAACATCTCAATGATTGCCAAGACTTTTGGGAAAATACCTTGTGGACCGACGAGACAAAAGTTTAACTTTTTGGAAGGTGCGTGTCCCGTTACATCTGGCGTAAAAGTAACACAGCATTTCAGAAAAAGAACATCATACCAACAGTAAAATATGGTGGTGGTAGTGTGATGGTCTGGGGTTGTTTTGCTGCTTCAGGACCTGGAAGGGGTGCTGTGATAGATGGAACCATGAATTCTACTGTCTACCAAAAAATCCTGAAGGAGAATGTCCGGCCATCTGTTCGTCAACTCAAGCTGAAGCGATCTTGGGTGCTGCAGCAGGACAATGACCCAAAACACACCAGCAAATCCACCTCTGAATGGCTGAAGAAAAACAAAATGAAGACTTTGGAGTGGCCCAGTCAAAGTCCTGACCTGAATCCTATTGAAATGTTGTGGCATGACCTTAAAAAGGCGGTTCATGCTAGAAAACTCTCAAATAAAGCTGAATTACAACAATTCTGCAAAGATGAGTGGGCCAAAATTCCTCCAGAGCGCTGTAAAAGACTCGTTGCAAGTTATCGCAAACACTTGATTGCAGTTATTGCTGCTAAGGGTGGCCCAATCAGTTATTAGGTTCAGGGGGCAATTACTTTTTCACACAGGGCCATGTAAGTTTGGATTTTTTTTCTCCCTAAATAATAAAAACCATCATTTAAAAACTGCATTTTGTGTTTACTTGTGTTATCTTTGACTAATAGTTAAATGTGTTTAATGATCAGAAACATTTAAGTGTGACAAACATGCAAAAGAATAAGAAATCAGGAAGGGGGCAAATAGTTTTTCACACCACTGTATGTATGCAATGTATGTATGTGTGTATGTGTGTATGTATGCGCATGTGCATGCGCTTGTGTGTGTGACAATTCATAAAAGTCTAATTAATAAAATAATCTGCCTAGACAGTATTGTTTGTCATTGTTTATATACTGGGTCAATTGGTATAGACTCCTGTTTGGTTCCTTTTCATGTTATGAATGTTTTTGTTTCAGTTTTGCTTTTACTGTACATCTCATTGTAAAGCTTTAGAGCCTGTGTTTAGCACTTAGTCTGTGTTTAGCAAGACCCCCAATTGTGACAGAATGCAAGACCACTACAGTGGCATAGCAGAGGCACCTCCCCTAGATGTTTTTTGGGGGGAGTTGAGATGATAACGACGGGGTGAGTGGACTTAGGGAGTGGTCAGCTTGCTATCCGGCGTAAATCCTGCAGAGCAAGCAGGAATAAGGCAAGACTAGGCAAGCGAAAGGAGCAACCGAGCTGGGAAGGCTGCAGGCTCGCCATTCGACGCATGCCATTTAAAACACAGCTGGGGGAGACAGGATTCCCCACACCGACCAAGAGGTACGGGCCAGGAGGGTCAGGTATGGCAGTGACGAAGGGGAAAAAGAACCCTAGGCTAAGCGTCAATGGAAGGAGGAAGGAACAAAAAATATCTACATGTTTCTACAGGCCAAGCAGAGGGCTCCGATCTGCCAGAGGGACAATCGGAGGGCTCTGATCTGCCAGAGGGACAATCGGAGGGCTCTGATCTGCCAGAGGGACAAGCGGAGGGCTCCGATCTGCCAGAGGGACAATCGGAGGGCTCTGATCTGCCAGAGGGACAATCGGAGGGCTCTGATCTGCCAGAGGGACAATCGGAGGGCTCTGATCTGCCAGAGGGACAATCGGAGGGCTCTGATCTGCCAGAGGGACAAGCGGAGGGCTCTGATCTGCCAGAGGGACAAGCGGAGGGCTTAGTTCCTCCTCCTCCGAACATCTATTTAGTTCCTCCTCCTCCAAACATCTATTTAGTTCCTCCTCCTCCGCTTGGCACAGAGGATGACACGCTTACTCCTCCACCACTCGACAGTAAGGGCCTCGCGCTTCCTCCTCCATTAGAAGCCAAGGACATCACGCTTCCTCCTACTCCGCCGCTCGACAGCGAGGACGTCGCACCTCCTTCTCTTCCGCCCGACGATGAGGACATCGCTCTTCCTCCACCACCACCCGACAAAGAGGACATCAACATTATTCATTTCTCACAAGGTTTAACGACTTTGTTCACACATGGCATTTGAACACATGAAATACATTTAAAATATTTTTATAAAAATTTGTGTGTTTATGAAACTTCTATACACTCATTGGAAATTAATGAGTAAGTCTACAATTAGTGAATAAAACAGAGGTCAAGCACATTTCTACAGTCCTCTCCCACACTCAAACATGAAGGTGTTTTTAAGCAGACACACAAACATGCATGCGTGCGCACACACACACGCACGCACACACACACACACACACACACACACACACACACACACACACACACTTCTTATACCCCTTTTTGGATACTATGGCAATCCACACAGGAACTAATCAAAAACATTTTCACCACACTTGTTGAAAAACCAAACTGTAACATTGTTTCAATAATACAACTTATCTTGTTGTGCATCTTGTCGGTTTTAGGGGACGGTGCCCATTTAAGCAGTATATGCCACAAAGATATCGGCAGCATGTGATGCAAAGACATGTTAAGCCTGAAACATGCAAGTGTACACAAGCAAACCGGCTGATGGTGAGAAAAACAAGGATTACACAGCAAACACAAGTTTAAAACTTGTAATGTTCACAAAAGCTGATAGAAAAAGATCTAATACTACATTATATGATAGTATATGTATTATTGTGGATTTATAATGAAATAGAATTGTGACGAGGAACATTGAGTGTGAGTCAAAAATGTACACAGCATGAGGGTTAAAGACACCATCTAAAATAGCCATCAAAGTTCTCATGCTTTAGGAACACTTACAGGAAGCAGCTGTCATCAGGAGCAGTAGAGATGTTTTCAATTCTCAACTGAATATTTAGGAATGTAAACTAGACAAATGGCAAAAAATTTCCAGGTAAAGTATGCACAAAAACAAAGAAAAAACATGCTAAAGTGTGCTTTAATAAAAACTTTAAAAACTGGCATCTTGCATTTGAAAAAAAAAAAAAGTCTATTTAGGTCATATATGAGTATGTATGTATGTGTAAAATTGAATAAAATCATATATACATGTGAAGAGCTTCAGATAAAGGTATGTTCACATCAAACTTCAGACTGGCGAAAAATTAATATGATCTCTGATTTTGAATGAGACATGGTGTGTAATTAAGAAAACAGGAAAATAAAAGTAAATAAAGCCATAAGTTAAAATAAGTTATAGTTAAAGTTTGACTGAGATGTTTATTAGTTGCATTAAGAGGAAGTTCCTTTTATGTGTCCTTTTGAGTTTTTGTAAGGGGAATCCACTGTTCTGTGTCACTGTGTGTACTTTGCGCAGTAATACACAGCTGTGTCTTCAGTTTGCAGATTCTGTCCTCGAATTGTTACTGTGTTAGTAGAAGTGTCTGTCGACATGCTGAACTTATTTTTCAGTTTGTCACTGTAATATGCACTTCCACCAGCGATATATCCAATCCACTCCAGAGCTTTTCCTGCAGGTTGTCGAATCCAACCTGTATAATAGCTTGTAACTGAATATGAAACCTTACAGGTGATGGAGAGACTCTGGCCTGGCTGGACTGTCATGGCAGCAGGCTGAGTCAGTTCCTCACTGTGAACATCTGTGGAAGAAACACAAGGTGATGACTCACACAATATACAGTATGCTGCACATTTACTGTTATTGTACTATAGTAAATAAAAAAAAAATGCTAAATCACTTACAGCAAGCAGCTGCCAGCAGGAGCAGTAGAGATGTGGAGAACATGGTGTGTGTTGTTTGTACCGAATCCTCTCTGTTCTGTAGAGTTTAACAGAGACCATCACATCACATAAATAGAGTGATATCCAATAAGCCCTGATGCTTGTATTTGCAAGTCAGATGACAGTGGGAGGATTCACAAGCACAATGAAACTATAAAAGCGTGAAAACAACAAACCCATTAACATAAACTGTGGATATGATAAAGAAGCAGACACACATGCACATGTACAGTACACACACATGTTCATCCACGCTTGCATGCATGTAAACTATAAAATAACTACAACAAAAAGTCTATGGTTAGCTAGTAAAACATTATACAGTAAATAGTGTTGCTAATAAGACATAATAAGTTACAAGTGAAAATTATTATTAAGGTACATGACATGGGGCCTATAGTGTAATGTAGTGTAGTGTATTTCTGTGCTTTTTACAATTACATAATGTCACCGTTACAAACCTAAAGAGAGAAAATAAAAATAGATATTTGAACAAATACTTCAACAAAGACTCAGATACTTAGCAGCCTTTAATTGGATAATTACTTTAGTGATTAATATGTTTCAGCTACAATAATTCTTTTGACTCTAAATGATATGTACCCGTGGAGAAAATGGTTTCAGAAGGGTCATATTATTGCCCTGCATTAAGCAAAGAAAACAACTGAGGAGATTGCTGATGAATTGTCTGGAATTGGTGCCGAACTCATGCTTTGGGGTTGAGTTGCAGTCAGTGGCACAGGAAACATTGCACGGGTGGAGGGAAGAATGGGTTACACTGAATACCAGCAAATTCTGAAAGCAAACATCACACCATCTGTAAAAAAGCTAACGCTGAAAAAAGGGTGGCTTCTACAACAGGCCAATGATCATAAACATACCTCAAAATCCACTATAGAATACCTCAAGAGACGCAAGCTGAAGGTTTTCGCATGGTGTTACTAAGTACTGATTATGTAGGGTGCCCAAACTTTTGCACAGTGCCATAAAAATGTTTTTATTTTTTTATCTCTTTATAATTTATGACATAAAAAGTAACTATGCGTTATGTATATAACGTTTGCTGAAATTATTGTGCATTTTTTCCATTTCCAAGCCTGTGTTAACATTTTTTTAAAAAAATTAAAAAATTAATAAAATCACCAAAATCTGTTATTTATCAAGGGATACCTAAACTTGCATAAGACTGTATGTTTAATATAAAAAGTACACTAATTTTTACGGATTGCTATATTTATTTATTTATTGATAAATAATAATCTAGTCAAAATGTTAAAGCTACAATTTACACACCACACTAAGGGTATTGGTATTTCTACGTCCAGGAAGAGATTTTTTTCCTTTTTTTTTTTTTTTCCACTTTCTTAGTTGAGCTCTGCTGCCTCCTACTGGGTTTTAAGGTTATTAGACTGTGATATTAGACCTTTCATACCAGCCTTTCATTTGCATGTCTTTGAAAATGCTGAACTTATTTTTCTGTTTGTCATTGTAAGCTGTGCTACCACAGATGTGTTCAATCCACTCCAGAGCTTGCTGCAGGTTGTCGGATCCAAACTGTACTCATTCATGCCTGGATATGAAACCTTGCAGGCATCTAGAGAGGAAAACATATAGTGATATCTCACAGCACATGGTACAGTATATGCTGCACATAATTCATAAAGTAGTTGAACAAATTTGATGGAGTACGCACAGGACGTGGTAATTATGAGCAGGAGCAGTAGAGATGCAGAAAACATGGTATGTTTGGTTTGTAGATCAAATCATATCACATAAATAGAATGATGTCCAACACTAATGCTTGTATTTTCATATCTGGTGATGATTGGAGGAGAATACCGAATACACTGCCATGTCAATGTTTGTATCTTGCACTTCTGCGACTTCATTAAAGCTGATTCTCATCATAATGCACACCTTTAGCTTATACTTTTCCAAGAATCTTAAATTTAAAAATTAAAAATACAATAGAAAGAAAGACAGAAAACAATAAAGAACAAGGCTTTGCTACTACTTCCTCACCATTTCATTAAACAGTGAGGATTTTGCGACCTAGTTCAGTGAGACACAGCTATAATAAGTCCATAATGTCTTAGCTTCACAACAGTGTATTTTGTACTTTCCCCACTATAGATGTTACCAACCTACTTTAAAAGCTTTTCCTGCATGGTGTCGGATCCAACCTGTATGATATATCGAAACTGAATATGAAATCTTACAGGGGATGGACAGACTTTGTCCTGGCTAGATGGTGATGGCAGCGGGCTGAGTCAGTTCCTCACCGTGCACATCTGTGCAGGAAAACACACTGTGACGTCTCATACAATACAGTATGTGGTGTACATTTATTGTTATTGTAGTAAATTCATGAATTTAATAAAACACTCACATGGAGCAGCTGCCAGCAGGAGCAGTAAAGATGTAGAGAACATGCTGTGTGTGGCTTGTAATGCGGTCTCCTCTTTTCTCTTATGTCCATCACATAAAGAGTGATATTCAGGCCTGAATATTGTGTTTTGAAGCTGGTGGTTATTGAAGAAGCATGTATTTAACTTTTGTCATCATGTACAAAATAAAAAGCAATTATCTTTCAGTTGTTTTTTTTCATGAGTTAGATGATGGTTAATCAGTTTATTTTGTGTACAGCACAAACATGAATGTATGTGGAATGTGGAAATAAACTTAACAGAAACATCGGATCAAGAACAGGGTGTCTATAGATGCAAAAACATTTCATTTTTTTTTCTCTTTCTGCAGGTGTGTGTTTCCATTACTGATAGTCATGACCACTTTACACAGATCAGATTCAACAATCTCATTATAAGAAAAAAGAAGACTTTACATAAAGTAGTGGTCCGACTCTCCCATAATGGATACAACTGCTCAGGCAAACATTTGTGCAACTCTGGAGAAAACGTAATCACATTGCATAAGTTTCATCAATGCCGCTGTGAATGCTTATACTGTAAACAAAGCTATAGCCATCTGAATTAAATATTAAAGCTTGCAACATATGCATTCTTTTAACCAGGCAGTGTATTCTTCTTTTTCAAGTCAACAGAAATTAGTCTTTAAAAATATTGTTTAGATTGTAGCCTAAATATTGACTCACCAGGTCATTTTTACAGTATTTTTTTAACATATTAACATGAAGTAGGTGGTATGATAGCATTATAAACAGGTAAAATATATTTTTACTAAGCATGATTTGAGAATTTATTTACAGATTGTCATTTATTTATTTCTTTGTTGATAAATAATGATCTAGGCTTTCATGATGAAAACACACATACACATTACTACTTAAACACATGCTAATGATATTGAAATTTTTACCTCTAGGATGAGTTTATTATTATTTTTAATTCTTTTAAATTTTGTGTTTTTTCACATTATTACAGTAGTTGACCTCTGCTGCCTCCTACTGGGATTTTAGCATCAAACGTTAGAATGGTGTGACAAGAATACAATCTCTACGGCTTTAAACAAGGCATGGTGGGTAATTTAGAAAACAGCAAAAAATAAAGCTGTTAACCCTCATACTGTGTTTCGGTCAAATCTGTTTCATCTCCAAGAAAATGCAGTAAAATGTATTTATTTCTCATAAGATTCAATGACTTCACAATCCTTAAGACCCTTTTTGGGTCCTATGGCAACCCACATGGGATCCTATCAACAACATAATTTTACCACACCTGTTGAAATACAAAATTGCAACATTGTTTCAGTCATAGAACTTCCTTGCACCTCTGGCATACAAAGCTTTTTTTACAGACTTCAGTCTTTGTCAGCATGATGGCAAAGAGATATACAGCACATGAAGCTCATTGAGCTCAGTGATCCAGAGAAGAGAAGTCAGGCTGACAGTAAGGAGGGTTTAGAGGAGGAAGAGTCAAAGATTGGGAATAACAGAGTAACCTGAGGAGAAAGACTCGGACACTGATAAGGAAAAAGATCCAGCTGAAGTTGTGGTCTCATTTTGATCTAAAAAATGGAACCTAACACTAATTCTAACCCGATATGCCATACCCTGAGTGAATGACAATCAAGTCCATCTTTTCTTCATGGACTCCATTGTAACCATTGACATAAACATGACAAACCTGGAGAGGAGAAGGGTTTATGAAAACACCTGGGAAGAGGTCGAACTGGTGAATATTGAAGCCTACGTGGGTGTGTTGATTTTGTATGGTGTCTACAGATCCTGCAATGGTCAGAATTTTTTTTTACGCTACAATGTATTTGCAGACCTTCCATACAGTATCTTGTCACTTGTGATTCGCTTTGATGACCACCACACAAGAGCAGCCCGAAGTCAATGAGACAAGCTGGGATGTTTACGCCAAACAAATCATCTAAGTATGGTATAAAGATATCAGCAGCATGTGATGCAAAGAGATGTTAAGCCTGGAACATGCAAGTGTACACAGGCAAACCGTCACAAAAGCTGATAGAAAAAGATCTACTACATTATATGATATATGTATTATTGTGGATTTATAATGAAATAAAATGCTTCGGTCAAAAGTGACCGAACCATTATGAGTGTAAGTCAAAAATGTACAAAACATGAGAATTAAAGACACCTTCTAAAATAACCATCAAAGTTCTCATGCTTTAGTTTTTTTCAATAAAAGTACTTTAAAAGGTTAATTACAGGCATTTACAGGAAGCAGCTGCCAGCAGGAGAAGTAGAGATGTTCTCAATTCTCAACTGAATCTTTAGAAATGTAAAATAAGCAAATGCCTAAAATTTATCAGGTAAAGTATGAAAAAAAACAATAAAATTACAAAACGTGAAACTCACAGCAGCAGCAAACATGACAGGAACATTGTTGAACTAAAAGCAGTGCTGAATTCTCCAACGCCCACATTAACTGATGCTGATATTTCTCTATATGTAGTTCTAATGGGGAAATTTGCATATTTAATGCTGATTAATCCAAAACAGCCTCTGCTGGTTTTCTGGAGGGTCTGATAATTACAGTGCTAATGCTTTTAGCGTTAATTATTAATAAAACAACTAAACTAAACAATACATTTATATTTAATAATGTGAATGATCACTCACTTGTTAAATACAAATAAAAGTTGCAAAATAATCCCAAAGAGATTTTATTATATAGTATATTATTACAGGAGGAGATGAAGATTTGCATAAATATTACAGAGAAACTGTGTTTTGTGAATCAGTCATGTGATAATTCTCTACCTGTCATCAGGTAAATGTTGTATTTATTTAATTGTGTAATTATTACTAATATTATGTTTAGCATTGAATAATTAAATAAAATTGTATATGTACAGAAATATAGAAATAATATTATATGTAATTATTTATTGTTGTAATGGTTGAGTCTATTTTAAAAGGAACACTACTGTATAACCCTTGCTTATTTATATAGTTGTTTGATTATTTACTCTCGCAGCAGCAATACAATGTAATAAAATCATACACATACATGTGAAGAGCTTCAGGTTACAGTATGTTTTCATCAAACTTCAGACGGGCAGAAAATTTGTATGATCTCTCTGACTTTAAATGAGGCATGGTGTGTAATTTAGAAAACAGGAAAATAAAAGTAAATAAAGCTGACAATTAAAGTAGGTTATGCTTATGGTTATGCTTTAGTCATTTCCTTCACTCATTTAGTTTGTGCAGTTGCACACTTCTGCTCCTCATTCATAATAATTTACATAATAATATTATAAAAAAATAATAGTTGATTTTTCAATCAGAAACATTTTCCTTTAAAGACAATTTTCATGGATTTTACTTGTTTTTCCATTTTTTAAGTCATTAGTTCTCAGCGTGAGAGAACAGACTGTGTGTTAAACACAGTATACTGTTGGACACATGCTGTATTATTACTGAATTCCCTGATCAAACATTTTATCTCACTGTTCATTACATATGCTGTGAAAATAAGAATCACACGAAGTAGCTCAAAATTATACTATTTTTATGCAATTTCTTAATTAATATTATTTTTTGCTTATTCTTAGTGACACAAGCCATAAATATTTATTCCAGTGGATGACAGTTAAAGTTTGACTGAGATGTTTATTAGTTGCATTAAGAGGAAGTTCCTTTTGTGTGTCCTTTTGAGTTTTTGTAAGGGGAATCCACTGTTCTGTGTCACTGTGTGAGTCTTGCGCAGTAATAAACAGCTGTGTCTTCAGTTTGCAGATTCTGTCCTCGAATTGTTACTGTGCTAGTAGAAGTGTCTGTCGACATGCTGAACTTATTTTTCAGTTTGTCACTGTAAGCTGCACTCCCACCAGCAATATACCCGATCCACTCCAGAGCTTTTCCTGCAGGTTGTCGGATCCAAGCTGTATAATAGCTTGCAACTGAATATGAAACCTTACAGGTGATGGAGAGACTCTGGCCTGGCTGGACTGTCATGGCAGCAGGCTGAGTCAGTTCCTCACTGTGAACATCTGTGGAAGAAACACAAGGTGATGTCTCACACAATATACAGTATGCTGCACATTTAGTGTTATTGTAGTAAATAAATTAATTAGCTTAACCACTTACAAGAAGCAGCTGCCAGCAGGAGCAGTAGAGATGTGGAGAACATGGTGTGTGTTGTTTGTACCGAATCTTCTCTGTTCTTTAGAGTTTAACAGAGACCATCACATCACATAAATAGAGTGATATGCAATAAGCCCTGGTGCTTGTATTTGCAAGTCAGATGACAGTGGGAGGATTCACAAACACAATGAAACTATAAAAGCAAGAAAACAACAAACCCATTAACATAAACTGTGGATATGATAAAGAAGCAGACACACATGCACATGTACAATACACACACATGTTCACCCACGCTTGCATGCATGTAAACTATAAAATAACTACAACAAAAAGTCTATGCTAGTAAAAAAATATAGGGTAAATAGTGTTGCTAATAAGACATAATAAGTTACAGGTGAAAATGATTATCAAGGTACATGACATGGTCTATAGTGTAATGTAGTGTAGTGTATTTCTGTGCTTTTTACAATTACATATGTTACAACAATGTTACCATTACAAACCTAAAGAGAGAAAAAAAAATGCTATTTGAACAAATGCTTCAACAAAGATTCAGATACAGTACTTAGCAGCCTTAAATTGGATAATTACTTTGATTAATATGTTTCAGCTACAATAATTCTTTTGACTGATACTGTATATCTTTCTCTGTTTCAGAAGGGTCATATTATTGCCCTGCATTAAGCAAAGTAAACAACTGAGGAGATTGCTGATGAATTGTCTGGAATTGGTGCCGAACTCATGCTTTGGGGTTGTGTTGCAGTCAGAGGCACAGAAAATAATTGCACGGGTGGAGGGAAGAATGGGTTACACTGAATACCAGCAAATTCTGAAAGCAAACATCACACCATCTGTAAAAAAGCTAACGCTGAAAAAAGGGTGGCTTCTACAACAGGCCAATGATTATAAACATACCTCAAAATCCACTATAGAATACCTCAAGAGACGCAAGCTGAAGGTTTTCGCATGGCCATGCCAGTCTTCTGAGTTAAACATCATTGAAAATTTGTGGGTAGATCTTAAAAGAGCTGTGCATGCAAGACGAAGAACGAAGATTACAGAAATCGAAGCCTTTTGCAAGGAAGAACGGGAGAAAATCCATTTCAAGAATTAAAAGACTTTTAACTGGCATTAAAAAGCATTTGCAAGCTGTGATATCTGCCAGAGGAGGTGTTACTAAGTACTGATCATGTAGGGTGCCCAAACTTTTGCACAGTGCCACAATAATGTTTTTATTTTTTTATCTTTGGTTAATTTATGACATAAAAAGTCACTATGCATCCTTGTTTGCTTAACATATTGTGCATTTTTCCCATTTCTGAGACTGTGTTAACATCTTTTCAATAAAAAAGAAATCACCAAAATCTGTTATGTATCAAAGGGTGCCTAAACTTTTGCGTAAGACTGTATGTTTAATTTTAAAAGTACAAGTATTTCCACATTAACAATATTTCAAGAACTTATATTATTGGAATTAATAACAGTATAAATCAACACTTAAAGTCCTTGAATGTACTGAAGAAGACTTTACATACTCTCCCATAAATTCAAGATCTCAGCAAAATATTGGCGCAATGCTGGACAAATGCAAATTGAATCACATTTTATATGCTTGTTCAAGCAATGTCTGCTGTAAACAAAGCTAAAGGCAACCAATTATGCAAACATTTTTTTTTTCCCAGTGTATTTTATCTTTATGTATTTTTTTTTTTAGTCAATGGCAGGAAAAAAAATATAAAAAAATATATTGTGACTCACCAGTAAACAGTAAATATATTTGTGTAACTTTTGAAATGCATATGTATTTAAAGAAAAAAACATGTGAAGTACAGTGGAACCTTGGATTATGAGTATCGCGGTTTACGAGTGTTCCACAAGACAAGCAAAGATTTATAATAAATTTTAACTTGAAAAACGAGCATTGTCTTGGTTGACGAGCACTGAGTATCATGTATCACGCATGCGCTTCTTGTTTTGACACCGAGCGTCACGTCATCACAACTGAGCCAGCGTTTTTTTTTTCCTCTCTTGTAGGTTATTGTCTCCCCTGCTGGGTAAATACACACAAACACACACGCACACTCAGAAACTCTGCAGGCACTAAGACCCAGCAGGGGAGTGAGTATGTGTGTGTGTGTGTGTGTGTGTGTGTGTGTGTGTGTGTGTGTGTGTGTAATGTGCGTGCACACAACGCACATTAACGGAGAGACCGTTTAAAAAAACGTTTTAAAAACCATTTGTGCACGCAGGCGCTGTGTGTGTGTGTGTGTGTGTGTGTGTGTGTGTGTGTAATGTGCGTGCACACAAACACACACACATACACACACACAGTGCCTGCGTGCACAAACGGAAACACTTCTCTGTTGGGATTTATTTCTACGTTTTTTAAAGGTAAAGTGCAGGTTAATTTGTTTTATTTTTACTTTATATTTTGTGTTAATTATTTTTATTTGTTAATTTTTGGGGGCTGTAGAACAAATAATTTGAGTTTCCATTATTTCCTATGGAAAAAGTTTATTTGATTTACGAGTGTTTTGGAATACGAGCCCACTTCCAGAACAAATTATGCTCGTAATCCGAGGTTCCACTGCATGTAGTATATTAGCTTGTATGCAAACACATGGAATTACAAACAGCAAAAATATATTTTTTATATTTTTATTAAGCATGATTTGAGTAAACTTTTACGGATTGCTATATTTATTTATTTATGGATTGATTGATAAATAATAATCTAGACTTTCATGCTGAAACTGTCAAAGCTATAATTTACAGACCACACTAAGGGTATTGGTAATACCTAAGGGTATTATTTATTTATTTATTTATTTATTTTTATTTTTCCACTTTTTTAGTTGAGCTCTGCTGCATCCTACTGGGGTTTAAGGTTATTAGTCTGTGAGCAGTAAGAAAAGACAGTTTATCCCAATAGACAAGGAGTTATAAATCAAAATATAAAATGGTCTGGTCAATAAAACTTTCTTTGAGCAAAGTCTGAATTTTATGTTTGTGCTAAGATTTAGATCTCTAAATATGGAGTTATTGTAAGACATTTTTATTACTTATTAATTCTTTTAGTACCTACATTAAACATGTGGACAATTTGAACATTAATGGCAGTGTATATTTCCTTGTATTTTATGGAATACGGACAAAAATGTTTAATCAATGTTTAGTGAATCTTTGTTTACACGCTTCTGGGCTGTAAATGAATGTGAAAGGACAGTGGTTGCTCTTTCATACCAGGCTTTCATTTGCATGTCTCTGGAGATGCTGAACTTATTTTTCTGCTTGTCATTGTAAACAGTGTTTACACCTCTATAGATGCTGTAAGTTAAACAAAGCTAAACTACCTGTAGGGTGATAATTATAAACTGTGCTTGAGGATATTGGTATCATCTAACATATTTCCTAAGGCCAGAGTAAAGTGTTTCTCCCTGCAATATATATTTGTTTTCCTCTATATAAATAAATCTTCTAAGCCACACTGACTCTAACAAGGAGCACCAAATTCATGTGAAACACCAACCCATGTTAATGTTTGTACCTTGCACTTCATTAAAGCTCATTATCATCATAAGGCACACCTTAAGCTTATTCTTTTCTTAAAAGTCTAAAATCTAAAATCTTCAATTTTAATTATTTTTTTTAATACAATAAAAAAGAGATGGAAACAAATAAAGAACAAGGCTTTGCTACTACTTTCTCACCATTTTATTAAACAGTGAGGATTTTGCAACCTAGTTCAGTGAGACACAGCTATAATTAATCTGTAATGTCTTAGCTTCACAACAGTGTTGCGATTAGAGCTTACCTGTATGTCTTAATCTCAGGAAAACATGCTTTCACATTTATTACACTCTCTCTGTCATTTAAACATAAACATGTTGCATAGATCTTGTGTGAATAAAGAAAACCCTCAAAGTCAAAACAAAAGCATAATGTTCTTACATTTATAATGTCGGTGAGTGTAAGGGTTAACCCCTAGAGGGCGACAAACGCCCAGACTTGTTTTGTGTTTTGGTTACGTTTTAGTTAAGTTAAGTAACTACATGTCCCGGGATGCACCTCAGTCAGGTAATGGGAACTCTCACCTGAGCCGAGGGGAGTAATTAGTTATATTTAGTATAAATAGTCAGTTTAAGTTGAGCCCTGCGTGTAGCATTAGTTATGGTTTTTGTTATGGTTGTCATTGTGTTTTTGCATATTTTTGGTAAAGTCTTCTGTAGTGCTCAAAGCCAAGTGTTTTGTTTCAGTTTTGCTTTACTTGATTATTAAAAAGAACTTCCTCTCTGCCTCCTGCATTTATGCCACGCAAACACAAGATCCACAAACATGACAGAATGCTCGACCGTGCTAAGGCATAGCAGAGGGGGCTGGGACTTTAACGCTGGGGCGAGCTGACAGTGGATAATCAGCTTGCCCCCCGGCAGAATCGTGAAGGTCTCACATCTTCCGTGAGCCCTTTCAAATTGGAGGCCTAAACATCGTCTGAGAGCCTCAAGTGGAGGCAGAAACATTGTGCGGGAGCCTTAGAGGAGGTTCCACCTTTACCCCCACCTCGTCCAGAAGCCACTATCAGAGGCTCCGTTTTTTCAGAGCGCATCCAGGGAGATCCCATAACCTCTACATCTTAGTGCTGCATCCGCCGCCATGTTTTGAGGACCAACCAGTACTGCATCGGCCTCCTGGATTGGGGGACAATTCAGCGCTGTATCGCTCTTGAAAGTAGAGCCTCGAAGACAGCACTGAGTTGTCCCCCAATCTGGGCGGCCGATGCAGCCCGGCTTACAACATCGATTTGGTGCTGCCCAGTCTACAGAAGGAGCCAGCTCGTCTGTGTCTCAAGTCGGGTGAAAAGACACTGAACAATGGGAAAGTTGTCATGGACCGCCGATAGCGCTCCGGAGTAGCGGTTTAAGAGGGGGTACTGTAAGGGACCACCACTAGAGGTCACTGTTTTGTTTTTTGTAGTTTTTGTTTGCAGACTCAGTTTCCCAGAAGGCACCTTGGTCAAGTGATGCAGGTGCACACCTGAGCTGAGGTAGCTCATCAGATCATCTATAAATAGCTGTTTAGTCTGGGAAACTGGGTCGAGCATTGTTTAAAGGTACTGTCATTTTGTTTTGAATATTTTAACTTGTATAATAATAATGTAGTTCTGTTTTGTTAAGACAAAAAGGTGCTAGTGTTGACTGTTTGATGTTCAGTGTGTGTCTATGTGTTTGGAGCTGACTCGGTCATGTGAAGTGTGGTGTACAGTATGTTTAAAGTTCTTGTAAGCATTGTTGGTCGTAGTTGGTAACCAACAATACTTGGTAAGTTTAGCTAAGTGTGTGTTTGGATAGGTGCATGTTTAGCTATGAGCATGCTTAGCTAATTGCCATGTGGAGCTAATTGCTATGTTTAGCTAATTATCATGTTTAGCTAACTGCCATGCCTAACTGATTGCCATGCCCCTAGCCATAGTCCCTTCGTGTCTCTGGTCCCTTCGTGTCTCTGGTCTCTTCATGTCTCTGGACTCCCTAGTTTCCCTGTGTCTCTGGCGTCCCGTCTTTAGTTCCGTCTCTGGTCTTTTTGTGTCTCTGGTCCTGTCTCTAGTCCCTCCACCTTTCTAATCTTGTCTTGTCCCTGCTGAGTTTGTCTGTGTCAGTAAGCCGGTGTTTCGCCGCAACGCTTGCGTGTTGTGTGACTTCTATCAGTCTGTGTGTGTGGTTAAGGATTTTTGCTAACGATTTGGAAATAAATAAATACATAAAATAAAATACACAAAGAAAAAAGAAAGTAATTGGCACTTTTCCTCAGACACAGTGGGTAAATATGTCAGTTTGCCAAAACAGTGGATTTTACACATTAATATCTATGCGTCATAGTGAACTGAACATGAGGCTAATTATTTCCATTTGTAATAAAATATTAAAGGTCAAAATGTCTAGAACGCTAGTGTGCTGCTGTCAGAATCTTTGTGGTTGTTGTGGTTATTGTTGTTATTTAAGGAGCATGTTGGATGCTTATTCTTCAGATTTTTATTTAAGTTTTTTCTGGAAAATAAAATATCCAGAGATTTCAAAACATGAAAAGCACTATTCAGCAGGGTTTTATTTACTGTACATGAAATAACATGACACACAACAAAATACTACTTTGTAATTCTAATACAAGCAGCTTTCTGTATTGAGTGTTTTTGTACAGGGATGTTGTTGATCTGTCTCACTGTGGTTGACGAGCGCAGTAATACACAGCTGTGTCTTCAGTCTGCATGTCCTGTTAATGTTACTGTGCTGCTGGACGTGTCTCTGGAAATCTGAAACCTGCTTTTCAGTTTCTCACTGTAGAAAGTGTTACCGCTACCACATATCTGTCCGATCCACTCCAGAGTTTTTCCTGCAGGTTGTCGTATCCAGTTTGTACAGTAGTTGCTGTCAGTTAATGAATATCCAGACACTTTACAGGTCAGAGTCAGTGACTGACCAGGGGTTACTACTGAGGATGCAGGCTGGGTCAGCTCAACACAGTGAACACCTGTTAAATAAAATATTGTAATATTGTAAAAAAAAAAAAAAAAAAGATACAAAAATCATAAATAAATACATACATTTTATATATAATTACATGTAGAACACTTACAGTGTAAAGCTGCCAGCAGTAGGAGCAGTATGGATTTAGAGATCATGGTGTGTATTGAAGCAAAAAAAATAAATGATCTTGCTCCTCATTGCTTAAATATATACTGTAACAGGGAAGGACATTTGCATTTGCATTTGCACTCCTTATCTGAGTTTAAATTTGACAAGTTTGACAAGTTGGGTATTTTTGTTTAAGTTTACACTTTAATAAATAAGAAGATTAAGAACATTTGTTAATGGATGAGCTCATAGACAAACAGGTGTTGTAATATTATATTAGGTGAACTCATGCAGATACACATCAAGAGCTTCAGGTTATGATCACATCACACTTCAAAATAGTGGAATAATAATATGAGCTCTGATTTTAACCGTGGCATGATGGGTAATTTAAAAAACATGAAAATAAAACTCATCAACTCTGTTAAAGTTCTTATTCTTTTATATAATTTCCTTCACTCTAGAAACAATTATTAATGATCAAGGAATGTATTTGATGTAATGCATAAGTAACTACTTTTTACCTTAAAAATACCCAGGTTCTTGGTGATATGGCCTTAAATGTGCAGGACAGGGGATCAGATTTAAACTATTTATTTCATTTGTAGAATCATTTTACAACATTGTTGACCGTTTATTCATTACCTTAAAGGCATATTTTAGCCAAATTAATCTTCAAACACTGTGGCACTTTACTTATCAGTTTTAGTTTAGAGACTTGTTGTTGCACATACGGAATTAATAAAATATTAGGCATTTGATTTATTTGAATCAAATTGAAATCCATCTATTAGTCTTTTTAGTACAAATTATATTTAAATATGTAGGTATGTATATGTGTGTGTGTGTGTGTGTGTATATATATATATATATATATATATATATATATATATACTGTATGTATTAATGTATTTCGTTGCATATTTATCACACATAAATAATTCAGATCATTTATTATATATAATATTACTAATATATTATATTACACAAAGATGACCCAAGTAAATACAAAATGTAGTTTTTCATCTGTCTTTTCATCATTTTTTTTATTCATGTAAAAATAAACATGCTTAAATGTGCTTAGCCGTTTTGTAGCCACTGTCTGTATTGGTGTTTATAATATACATGATTAAGTTATCTGAACTGAACATTTTATTTGTTATTGCTGTTTTTATTTAAAGGATGCTTTTGCTTCTTGTTCTAAGAGAATTGTTGATCTGATGTCATCTCTGTTCGCTCAGCAAGGGTTTTCTTTAAGGCAAGTTTCATGAGTTACGTTTACGCTTTGTTTTTCTTCCTGTATGATTGTACTGAGCTGAGTGTGTGGAGTTTCTATGACTGATACCGACATCCAGTTTACATAGCTCAGATTCAACAATCTTAATGGATTAATTGTATATTCACCTTAGTACAAAAATATTTTAATAGTGACATCAAAGGTAAAACATTGTTGATGTTGCTTTAATTTTATAAAACACAGAGGTTTATAGTCCTGCTACTGTAGTTTATTTATAATTGATGTCCCTGTGGACAAGTGTACTGCAGAGAGATATACATGAACAGGGACATTTTTTTAGACTGACATACAGAGCTCCTTATTATAAGAGACATAAACTTAAGGAAAGATTTGCATAAAATGCAAACATCTACTATCACGTGACCTTGGAGACTCAGGTTTACTCAGGTTTGGAGACTCACGTGACTTTGGAGACTCAGCGAATCAGTAAATTATCCTAAAATGAAACTCGAAATACCAAACCACTGTTTTTTTATTTGAGCAATTAAATAGACCATAACAATTTACAGTATTTTGTGCCACATGCTAAATAACTGGACAATCATGTAAAACAAACATTTCTCATTTTTGTAGCAGGTGCTGTAAGTTACATTTCTATAACACTGTCAGTAATTCCGGCTGCAAGGATAAAATAACTGAACGAAATAATGTGCAGGACTGCTGATATGGTGAAGTTCTGTGAAAGGCAAAGGGACGTAGGGATAATAGTACATTATTTGGAGTGAACAGATCATATGTTCTGAGGCTATGGGTGTGTATTGGGACTGGGATAAATGTTACTTTGTTGAGGAACTGTTAAAGCCACAACTCGCACACCATGCTAAAAGGAATGGGATTTCTCCTTCCAGGAAATTTTATTTTTATTTTATTTGCCTCATGCTGTGTTTTTAAGTTATTATCCCTCGATCTGTGAAACCGGACTAAACACAGCAAACAAAAACATTTTTTTTATTATTCCTGAGTTTACTGATTACACATCTAGTTTGACTGTTTATTAAATATTCTGTAAAAAATATTTTTAAAAGGACATTTTTTTATTTAATTCTTTAATAAAAAAAAGAATCTACTGATTTGTCATTTCTCAGGGAAATAAACTCTTAAATCTTCATTTCAAGACAGATGTTTATTGGATGTCTCATAAAGTTTGTGTAAGAAGAGTCCACTGTTTTGTGTTACTGTGCAGTAATAAACAATTATGTCTTCAGTTTGCACATTCTGTCCTTGAACTGTTGTTGTGTTACTGTTGCTGTTGTGTCTCTGGTGATGCTGAACTTATGTTAGAAATTGTCACTGTATTCTGTACTTCCCCCACTATAGATGGTTCCAATCTACTCCAGAGATTTTCTTGCAGATTGTCGGATCCAACCTGTATGATAACCTGTAACTGAATATGAAACCTTACAGGGGATGGAGAGACTTTGTCCTGGCTGAACTGCATGTGATGGCAGAGGGGTGAGTCAGTAATGTGAACATCTATGCAGGAAAACATACTGTGACGTTGCATACAATATATGGTGTACATTTATTGTTGTTGTAGTAAATGAATGAATTTGATAAAACACTCACATGAAGCAGCTGCCAGCAGGAGCAGTAAAGATGTAGAGAACATGCTGTGTGTGGCTTGTACTGGGGTCTCCTCTTTTCTCTAAATTTTAACAGAAACAATCACATAAATCGAGTAATATTCAGGCCTGAATATTGTATTTTGAAAACTGGTGGTTATTGAAGAAGCATGTATTTAACTTTTGTCATCATGTACAAAATAAAAAGCAATTATCTTTTAGTTGTTTCTATCGTGAGTTAGATGATGGTTAATTATTTTAGTTCGTGTGAAGCTCAAACATGAATGTAGATCAATGAGCAGTTAGAGATGGATTATAGTTCTACCCCTGTACGGTATGTAGAACATCCTCCAGGTGTTTCACTATCAGTTTGACGTAGAATAATTTAAGATAGTGAGGCTTCTTAATTTTCCAATTAACTTTTTTTTTTTTTTTATGGAGTTGAGTGAACCTCCCACAAAACATATTTTTTTGCATACTATGGTACTGTAGATGGGACAGCTTTTAAAAAAAAGAAAAAAAAAAAAAAAAAAAAAAATATATATATATATATATATATATATATATATATATATATATATATATATATATATATATATTTTATATATGAATTTTCCATGAAACCAACACAGCACAGGTTCCTAACATAAGTCTGTCTAATCAAAATGATGACACAATGCTGGATGCAAAAGGAGGGCCTAAATTTACATAGCAACAAATTAAGATGGGTAAGTTGGCACAGACTGCCCTCTAGAGGCATAAAATTTGCACAAAATTGTTTGAACAAATATTTAGCTGAAATAAGTTTTGCTTTTAATAAACACTTCTCACATGGAGCTGAAGTAGAAAGTAACGCATTAGGATCATATGTATCAACACTGTTAAAAAAACACATTTAAAAATAGTTATGAAGATAGTACTCAGAGTATCAGTTGTCATTTAGGTAATTCATAACTGTGTCCTAATAATGAAGTTTGTTGTTATGGGAATAAATAAACCTTATAAAATAAATTTTACGGTATTGAATTTAAGTGGTAAAACCTGCTTAAAGTCAGGAAAAAGCAAGAAAATCAGGAACAATTATAGGGTTTAAGTGTTTTCTTAATCCTAATAAATTGATGATGATAAAAATGTTAGCTCAGTTCATATATGACACACATGTTTTTGTATTGACACCTAAGTGGAAGTACCACTGTGGGGATACGTGCGCAGTAATACACAGCTGTGTCTTCTGTCTGCAGATTCTGTCCTCTCAGAGTCACCGTGCTGCTGGAGCCGTCTTTAGAAATACTGAACTTGCTTTTTAGAGACTCTTTATGATAAGTACTCCCACCTCCCCAAATGAGGTTTATCCATTCCAGAGTTTTCCCTGCAGGTTGTCGAATCCAACCTGTGGCGTAGTTATTATCAGTAACCGAGTATCCGGATACTTTACAGCTGAGGGTTAAAGATTCTCCTGGCTTTAACATCACTGAGGAGACCTGAGTGAGTTCTACTGCACATTCCACATCTGAAAACAAAGACACAATTTCAGTTAAACATGTATGTACAGTATGTTATGACTACAATAATTTACTATTATCTTATTAATACTAGAGTTCATTATTGGAGTAAAACTCACAGGATGAAGCTGCCAGCAGCAGCAAATATGGCAGGAACATTGTTTAACTAATAGTTGCTAAATTTTCCAGAGCCCACAGTGACTGAGGCTGATATGTATTTCTCTATATGTAGCTGTAAGGGGGAAATTTGCATATGTATTTGCATATTAAATGCTGGTTGATCAAAACATCCTGCTGGTTTTCTCTCAACCAACTTCACTGACTCTGATTGATAGCTAGGTGAGAAGACTGCTGGAAAAACTCAACCAAAACAAGGCTTCAGGCCCTGATGGTATTAGCTCCAGGATTCTAGTCTTGTACTGCTCAGCTGTCTGGTATCCTATACTTCTTTAAACTGAGTCTGATGCAGGTAAGAATACAGGTCATATAGAAAACATCCTGTATAGTACAGGTACCTTAGAAGCCCTTCTGGCCTCAACGACTTCAGACCAGTCACACTGACGTCACAAGTCATGAAGGTGTTGGAGCGCCTACAGTTGTTTTGGCACACCTAGGGCCACTGGTAAAATCTTTCCTGGACCCATTTTAATTTGCCTACCAGCCTCATGTTGTAGTTGATGATGTGGTCATGTAACTATAGCAGCATGTTCACTCTTTCCTTGATGGATGTAACAGTACAGTGATGATCATGTTTTTTTTTTGCCTTTAATACAATACAACTGTTTCTATTGAGTGAGAAATTGCTCAGGGTGGGTTTAAGCCCATCACACTGTGTCCTGGATAGCTGACTCTCTCTTAGATATGCCCCAGTTTGTAAGGATGGGGAATTCCCTGTCTGATGTGGTGGTTAGTAACACAGCACCTCCGGGGACTGTTCTTTCTCCATTTCTGTACACTTTGTACACCTCAGATTTTCAATACAACTCTAAGTCCTGCCATCTGCAGAAGTTCTCTGATGACTCTGCATTTAACTTAACCTGTTGCATGAGGTCTGGCATCTATCCCAAGGAAATCAGGGCACAAAGCAGGGGGCATCCTGAATGCATATGCAATGTCTAAAAGCAGGATACACACCCCAACCCTAGAAGTGTAAGTATGTTACAAAAGCAGAATAATTATCATCAGTAAAAACAATCTTATTTAAATGTAATTTATGCAAAAAAAGTTTAGACTGAGACGAACATTGAATAATTGTAATCAGTGGAGGAGGGATTTCTATACAGTATATGTGTATAGTTTACAATTAAATGCTTACATTTATCTCAAATTACCCTAGTAGAGCTTTATAAACCAAGCAACACTCTTGCCGCAGAACAATCTACCATCGGTCCTGAAACATTCCAACATTAAAAGCATTCTGAGACTATTTACAGTATGTGTGTAGTTATTTCTTAGTCAAGGGAGTGGGCTTAATCACAATTTCGCCTAAGAATTCAGCCAGAATGTTACTAAAAAACATCCTCTGGGAGTAACTTCTCCCCACCATCCAAGAACAGTTTGGTGATGAACAATATATTTTCCAGCATAATGGAGACCCTTGCCATAGGGCAAAATTGATAACTACTGTAAGTGGTTCAGGGAACGCAACATCAAAATTTTGGGTCCCTGGCGAAAAAACTCCTTGGATTGTAGACCCATTGAGAACTTGTGGTCAAACCTCTAGAGGCGAGTGAAAAAACAAAAACCCACAAATTCTAACAAACTCCAAGCATTGATTGTATAAGAATGGGCCACCATCAGTCAGGATGTCGGCCAGAAGTTGATGGAATTAAAGAGGTCTTAAAAAAAGAAGAGTCAACACTGACAAATTTGACTCTTTGCATAAACTTCATGTAATTGTCAATAAAATCTTTTGACACTTATGAAATGCTTGTAATTATACTTCAGTATAAAATAACATCTGAAAAAACGATCTAAAATCACTGAAGCAGCAGACATTGTGAAAATACTGTTTTTGTGTCATTCTCAAAATTTTGGCCATGGTTGTGTCCTTTTCTGTCGCAGCAGAGAGTTTGAGATAAACCATGCTGTTGAAATATCTCTGATTTCTGTTCTCCCTTTAAAAGGTTTATTATAACCAGTGCTATTGGCATAACTATAGATATCCCCCGTCCACACCAGTGGTTTGTTTATCTGTTGTCTGAATTAGTGCATGTAGCAGCTTCCAAAATTTTATCCATGAGTGAGTGAGCAGTTTTAAACGATGTGTTGTTTCGGAGAAAACGTGATAGTTTTCAACTAAGTGGTAGTAGAGGCCTTAATGTGGTGCATCCTAGTGATGGGGAGGAATTTGATAAAACTAAATTAGGGGGAAAGTTAAGAAAAAAAAAGAATAAAAATTACCATAAATTGGTCAAAATAAACCCAATATGAGCTCCATCCTTTTACTGTATGAGCATTTAAATAATCTCTTCATTATACCAGAATCATTTAACAAAGTGGTAAAAGTTGCAAAGTTTAAACTATTTAAATAAATAAATAAATACAAGATTACAAGGTTCCAAAAAGACACATTTTCTTCCCATATTCTTAAGTTTTTTTTCCATAAATTTTGAATTATTCAGTGTTATTATTATTATTATTTTTTATCATGACAACCTTCCTTCCCTTTATTTTTCCTTTACTGGTGGAAATGGACTTCCATAACCTTACCAGTTATGACTGGATAAGTTTATATCACTTATTTCACACAATTTTATATATTAAAAGACTGAAAAATGAAGTCCAGTATTTACGAATACTATATATCTATGAACGGAATGTCCCACAATCTGTTGCTTACTGCTGCCATCTAATGTAAAAAGAAGAAATTGTGACCACCATACATAGCAGGGTCATTGCCAGATATATAAATCTCTACTGGGGCAGAAGTCACTCTGTTCACACATTTATTCATGCCACCTGTGTACAGGGTCATTTGTAGAGTTTGGACAAAATACTTCACTCTTTATTTTGTGTTTAGGGTGTTAAAAAACTAAGACACATTTTTTTTCTGGAAATATGTTTAAACATTTGGGGAAAACTGTAATAATATACACTATAGATATAACAGTAGCAGTGACAATACTGAGATTGTACACTGTTTCACTTTACTGAGGAGGTTTTTGTACAGGGATGTTGTTGATCTGTCTCACTGTGGTAATCTCGAGCGCAGTAATACACAGCTGTGTCTTCAGTCTGCATGTTCCGTCCTGCTAATGTTACTGTGCTGCTGGATGTATTTTTGGAAACCTGAAACCTGCTTTTTAGTTTCTCACTGTAGGCAGTTCTACCATCATAACACATATGTCCAATCCACTCCAGAGTTTTTCCAGCAGGTTGTCGTATCCAGTGTGTGCAGTAATTAGAGCCTATTACAGGAGTCAATGAATATCCAGACACTTTACAGGTCAGGGTCATTGACTGACCAGGGGTTAATACTAAGGATGCAGGCTGGGTCAGCTCAACACTGTGAACACCTGTTAAAAAAATGTTATTCTAATTCAGTAAAAATAAAAAGCTATAATCAACCAAAAGACTGTTTAGTTTATTATATGTAAAACACTTACAGTGCACGGCTGCCAGCAGAAGCAGTAGGGATGTAGAAATCATGGTGTGTTGAAGCAAAATAAGTAAAAGCTCTTGGCCTTTATTGCTTAAATATACAAGAGAGAAGGACATTTGCATAGAGACACTCCTTATCTGAAAGAAAATGTAATGAATTTTTATGTGAGCAAATCCCCACATCTTTAAATTCTGTAATCTAGAAGTTTAAATCTACGTATACAGTACTGTACATATAAAAAAAAAAAAAAAAAAAATGTAAACTGGAATCAAACCCTCGATCCAGGAGGTGCTAGGCCACAGTGCTGACCACTACTTTACTGTTCTACATTTATATCTATAAATCAAATAAAACTGTAAACTGTAAATTTTTTGTGTCTGTACTGTACATTAAAGATATGAAAAATTTAGGGTTATGTAAGATGAGTAATAGAACACATCAAGATGGCTTTTGGATTTTTTTTATGTCTGTTTGTCTGTTTGTTTGTGCACACATGACTGAATAAATTTTATTGGGGTTTTCACAGTTGTAAGTGTATTTTTGTACTTGAGGTAACATATACTGTAGGCTTTGTTTCATTGCTCACGGAAAGAGAAGATATGAAGTCAATAATAGTTCAAGTCAATCATTTTGGCAAATTAAAATTTCTGTGTAAAATAAAAAATAATTTTAACTACTACATATTTAATAGATCCATGATTTTTTATGCTTTTATTTTGTCTATTATCATTGGTTATTTCTTAATTTATATAATGCTATTAATCCATTAATTGTATCAAAAATTGTATCCAAAAATTTTGGATACCTTAACAAATGCTGAAGTGAGCTATACTGTAAAGGAAACTTCAAAGTTTATGCTTCCAGCAACCCGTATAATCCAGATCCATTCCAAGCATTTTACAGTAGGTTGTCTGGTCCATCATGTTCCACAGCTAGTGAGGGCATAGTCAGAGATCTGTGTGGATAACCGTACTAAGGCTCTGGGAGGTTTAACATCAGCAGGACACGATTTCAGACTGATATCATAAAGATCTGAGAAGAGGAGAGTGGTAAAACTGAAAAAGGCAATTAAACACACTTTACTTCAATTTAGACTTAAATATGAAGCCTAGGAAAAAGATGAGTAAAATGTGAAGAGACATGATTACTCACAGGTCGCAGAGGATATCAGTAGAAGAAGAGACTACTGTAGCTCATGATCCCTTTGCAGTATATTTATATCTATCTGAGGTTGGGAAAATCTGCATACAGTATGGATTTTATATTTTTGGCAGACGTTCAATAGTACAGAAATGAAATACTTAGATTTAATGAAATACAGTATGTTCTGCTTTGTACTTCGGTTTATCCCACAGTCATGTACTGCTGACTGATGTCTGCAAAATGTGCACAGTGTATGAGAAGATGTTTAATTGGGTGTGTGCTTGGATTGCACTGGGTTGCCACACCATTCCGGGTGTCCCCTGCTCAGTATAGGCTCCAGACCCCCACAACCTACATAGAGTGATGGAAAATAAATTATCCAAATACATGTTATGTTTTATATGAAGGAAGTAATAGATTGGCTAAATATATATTTTTAATTATTTATGTTAATACATTTTATGAGAATAAATGAATTATAATCTTTTAAAATGATTTTTTTATGTTAGTTTGCTGTCTATCACCTTTAATACTAGACAGAGAGATAATTACGTTTAATAACGTCAATAACGTTTACAGCTTGTGAGGATGTGCTTATTAAGGAGAGCCAGCAGCAGCAGTAAAGCTGAAGTGAACATGTTTGTCCTGAAGGAGGAGGATTTTTTTTAAATATTATGGAGAAGCTGTGTTGAGTGAAGCTCTGTAGCCGTGAATCACAGTCACATACCACATTATCAATTTTCAATACCAATTCATAGTTGAATTATTTATTACTTTTACTAATATAAATTATGTGATACATTAGTTTAATCGTATTATTATTATTATTTATTTTTTTTACAAATAATTAAATAGTTAATCATTTGAGTCAGTAATTTAAAATATAGTATACAGTACAGAAAAATGTAAAATGGCCTCATGAAGCCAAAACATTAAGACTTTTTTTTGTAGTGATTTAAATTCACCTCATTAGTTAGTTAATGCTCTGCAAGAGATCAAAATATGAAAGTTGTGTGTATTGTTTTGTTTTGGTGGAAGGAATCAGTTAAGAAGAGAAGAAAGAGAAAGAATGGTTTTAAGTGCTGTGTTTCATTTTCCAAGCAGTTTACTCTTTTTATTTTGTGCTTAGCATTATTTTGTGCTAAGACACTTTTTTTAGATAAATGTGTTAAAAGTTTTGGAGGTTAAAGATATAACAGTGTTAGTATCCATGTTGAGACTGTACACTGTTTTTGTACTGGGGGTTTTTGTACAGGGATGTTGTTGTTCTGTCTCACTGTGGTCTTCACTAGCGCAGTAATACACAGCTGTGTCTTCAGTCTGCATGTTCTGTCCTGTTAATGTTACTGTACTGCTGGACGTGTCTCTGGAAACCTGAAACCTGCTTTTCAGTTTCTCACTGTAGTAAGTGTTACCATCACCACATATCTCTCCGATCCACTCCAGAGTTTTTCCTGCAGGTTGTCGTATCCAGTGTGTGCAGTAATCACTATCAGTTAATGAATATCCAGACACTTTACAGGTCAGAGTCAGTGACTGACCAGGGGTTACTACTGAGGATGCAGGTTGGGTCAGCTCAACACAGTGAACACCTGTTAAAGAAAATATTGTAATATTGTAACAGCAAAAAGTTACAAAACCTATATTTTATATATAATCAAACGTAAAACACTTACAGTGTACGACTGCCAAAAGCAGCAGCAGTAGGGATGTAGAGATCATGGTGTGTGTTAAAGCAAAATGATTAAAAGCTCTTGCTCTCCATTTCTTAAATATATAACAGGGAAGGACATTTGCATAGAGACACTCCTTATCTGAGTGGAAATTTAATGGGTTGTGGATTTCTGTTTGAGTTTATACAGTTTATTGTACTTTAATAAATAAGAAGATTAAGAACATTTGTTAATGGATGAGCTCATGGACAAACAGGTGTTGTAATATTATATGAGGTGAACTCATGCAGATACACATCAAGAGCTTCAGGTTATGTTCATATCAAACTTCTGAATAGTTGTAAAAGAATATGATTTCTGTCATTTTAACCGTGGCATGGTGGGTAATTTAGGAAACAGAAAAATAAAAGTTTTTAAAGCTGTTAGGGTTTTTATGCTTTATTAATTTCCTTCACTCTAGAGACACTTCTTAATTGTCAAAAAAATTATTTTATATAAGGAATAAGTAACTACTTTTTTTTATTAAACTGTCTTTGCATAATTTTTTATTCAACATGTGAAAATAGACATTTTTAATTTGCTTAGAGGTTTAGTAGCCACTCTCTGTTTAAGTTTTATACATGATTAAGTTATCTGAACTGAAATGTTTCATTTGTTATTGCTGTTTTTATTTAAAGAACCCTTCTGCTCCATGTTCTAAAATAATTGTTTATCTGTTCCCATTTCAGAAATTGTTTCCTTTAAAAACAAGTTTCATGAGCTTTACTTGAACAGAAGTGACCTATCCCTATAGATCTAAAAAAAAAACGATGCCACTCTGCCCGCCGCCACTGCTCAACATCAGTGTGCACATCCCACAGACCTGCATGTGCACACCTTCACATCTTTCCTCCTCTTTTATCCTCCCTCCCTCTTTTTTTCTTCCCCGTTGTTCATAATAAAACTACCCTTTATCCAGTGAGACCTGGCCTCGTGTCCGTGTTTGTTGTGCTGCTCGTGCAAAAAGAGTTGAACCCATTGCACTCATGGAGAATGCGGGCACGGGGGCACCTGGCACGGACCTTGGGTTGGCATAGAGACTTAGGGCATGAGGCCAGGGTCTTACTTGGCAGTGCCAGTGGGCTGTGAATGCGGAGCTGTGGGAGGGGCAGTGTCACAGCATGCACCTGGGGTTAGGGTTAGAACACATTGTCCTAAAACCATCCTTCTCTGTGTTCTGCTTCACTCAGGTTTGAAGTGCACAGGATTATTATATATTAAAGAGCTCAGTGGAAACTAAAACACCCAAGAACAGGCTGTTTATATCCGATTCTATTTAAATAGGGAGTGTCCATGACCACTATGTATATATTAAATCCACAACCACTGGCTGCTCAGTGTATAGATGAGAGGATTCCATGTATGTAAACCCATATAACAGAATGTTTTACTATCAGAAAAGTTTCCATGAAGAACCATTTTTTACAATCTGCAATGATCACTAAAGTATTTGAATAAACGTCTCTCTCGATTTGAAGCAAAACTAATTTGTTCATATTCAGACACAGTATATCAAAGATATAAAGAAATTTCATAAAAGTTAGTATTTGTTTTATTATAAGTTTCCTTAAGTGTAATACACAGAGAATAAATAATCAGAGATCATTTTGTGGCTATATCATAAATGAGTTTTTATACTGACATCTAAAAAGAATTATCACTGTGTGTGTGTGTGTGTGTGTGTGTGTGTGTGTGTGCGTAAAGGTGCAAAGGTTCCAGGCCCCTGCAGTAAACACACACAGACACACACAAGTGTTATAGATGATGAGTAGGTGAGTGACTTAATCATACATTCATTAAAAAGCATATAAAGGAAGCTCTCATATCTTTGTGTTAACATGAGAATAAAAATGTAATGTTAAAATGCCCCCCCGCCCTCGGATTGTCCCCCTACATAATCTCTATCAAATATTATATTAGAACATAAATTCGTAGATTTATGATTTACAAATAACAAATTACACCCAACAAATTTAATTATAAAATAAGCAATATAAAAGTATGCAGAGGTGTTTTTTTTACAGTTGAAGGAGTCCTTTGCTGTAAAATGTTTAAGAACCTCTGTTTTAACTGCTGAACATATGGGATTAATGTATTCATAAATATTATGGAATATGTTGTTCGAACTGAAACAGAGATGTCACTAATCTCCAAGGCAGCATGCTTTAGTTAGCAGAAAAACATTATTGATGCTAAAATCACATACTGTATATAAGCCTGTACCCTCACACAGAGTGGAGTAACATCTGATTCTATTCAGTGTCATTTGCAGCAATGCTTTACATGCACTTTAACTGTTTTGCTAAATAATAAGCAAACTAGAAATAAATACTCAACTATAAATTACATTAAAGACTTTATTTACAAATTAATAAAATACATGTATGTATTGTTGGTGCAAAAAAGCAGAGCATCAAGGGTCCGTCCTCTCCACGACAATCTACAACAGGGGAGAAATAAAGACATGTTAATATAAGTGTCTAGTAAAAAGACTTCATGGTGTTACTATGCAGCTCCATGGCATCTCTGTAATATACATCCACATATGGGTTTATAAGCAAGTTAATATCACTTCATGATGTTTGACATCATATGACATCAGTTTAACACATGCAGGCACGCACACAAAATTTCATAGAATGCAAGCTTTTAGTAATGCTGTGTATTAAAACCAATTATTTGGTTTTGCTATTAAGGATTGCTGCAAAATTTGGCCCCATCTCCACCATTCATTAACACACACATGTCCATGAAGAGAAATGTGTCCCTGTCCCCTGATTAAGATGTGCTCAGTGGTGTTCTTGAAAAGAGAGGTAAATACTTCTGAGCACTCACCTTCTGCTCAGGATGTAAAGCTGGTGTAGAAATCAGCTGATACACAGGCAGTTGATGATTTACACACAGTTTACTGTGAGAAGAAAAACACACAATCATATTATAAGGAGTATAAACATATATTTAATGACTTTATAATAGAATAGATAGAACCTGAACAAAAGCCCCTTCTCTTGACTGTTACATACATTGTGTAAGCACATAACTAACTATTCAGAAGATCTCTAGCTATAATAAAACCACTACATTATACAGCAGTATACATTATATGGCACTCATGAGCTCCAATAAACTACAAACAACAATTCATTAATCATCTGTAACATTTAACACATAACAGGAGCAGCTCAGGAATAATTAGCAATAGTTGATAGGCAACAGTTAATGGTCTGCTATCTTAGCTCTTTTAGTAAGCTAGCGCTTAGCATAATTATATTAACTTGCTTATAGATTCATATTTGGACAGGCATTTTACAGAAACAATGGAGATAACTGTTTACATCACGTATATGTGTCCAAATACACTATTAAACTAATATATATTAATGAACAAGCTAGTTTCCCCATATTAAGCGCTAGCGGTTAGCATGGTGATATTAGCTTGCTTATAAATCCATATGTGGATGTATATTACAGAGATGCCATGGAGCTGATGGTTTACATCAGTGTTTAATGGTTTAAATGAGATAATATTCCTTTTAATCACTGACATTTACACTCGGCTCGGCATTTCCCCCAAACACTCCAATAGTATTAACACTGCTACAAAGTTATCATTAGTGCCTAAAACAGTAACATCTGATTAATTTTATATATTAAACATTACCTGGTAAGTGTGTGCAGTTAAAAAAATGTAGGGAAAATTATAACGTTATCACGCTATAATTCACTGTATACTCCATGATGTTGAGTCCTGGAGCTGATATCCGGAAAGGTTCCGTGTTCAGTTGCGTTTTGACCCCACTCCCATAGTCCTTTGCGCATTAGCTTTAGCTTTTAGCTTGCAAAATACGGGAGAAAGAGAGTTCTCACACGGAAAAAAGTAGTTGCGCACAAACGGGAAATAGCAGACGGCTACACGGGAAAAAGCGCACATTTTCAAGGGGGAAAAAAGCACATTTATAAAGAAAAAGGATATATTTATAAGGAAACAAAAAGCACATTTATAAGGGAAAAAGCACACATTTTTAAGGGAAAAAAGGACATTTATAAGGGAAAAAAAGCACATTTATAAGGGAAAAAGCAGACATTTTCAAGGGAAAAAAGGACATTTATAACGGAAAAAGCATACATTTTCAAGGGAAAAAAACACACATATACGGGAAAGATGGTTTGCCCTTCTGGGCCACCGTATGTTGGGCATGTTACTGATGTTATTTAGAGGACATTGTAATTTTGAGAGGGTATGTTCCCTTTCTCTTTCCTTAAAAGCAGATTGCATGAGTATTATTTCAATAGAAGTGAGCTACTGCCCTCTATAGGCCCAAAGGGAATTTACACTTCGTTTCTCTTCCTGCAGGTGTGTTTTGTACCGAGCTGAGAGTGTGGAGTTTCCATTACTGATAGCAACATACACTTTACACAGCACAGATTCAACAACTATTTTTGTATTAACTGTATATTCACCTTAATACAAAACATAATTTACTCCTGAGGTCAAAGTTGAGATATTATGTTAATGACCTTTGATATTTGAAACACAGAGGTTTTTGTCCTACTAGTTCATTCATTTGTGTACTGCAAAGAGATTGAAATCAACATAGTATTTTTTATGTAAATCAACATGGTATTTTCCATGGTATTTTAACCGAAAATATTTCTATTCCTTTAAATGACTGCCATTTATGCACAGCTTGTAGGTGCATGGAACAGTAACATCCACTCACTCACTCACTCATCTTCTATACTGCTTTATCCTGTATTCAGGGTTGCGGGGGGCCTGGAGCCTATCCCTGGAGGCTTAGGGCACGAGGCAGGGTACACCCTGGACAGGGTGCCAATCCATCACATTGATAGTAACATCCAACTTATTTCAAATATTTAACATTACCTGGTAAGTGTATTTTATCACAAATTACACAGAGTAAATTGTTGTATAAATCAAGGTACCTTCCATTATGATTCCTTGAGCTGGTGACCAACATTTTTCATGGCACACTTTATATTTTACAGCCTCTTTGTTAGCATGTTAGATTTAGCATTTAGCTTGCAACTATTCCCAGAAATATAGCTCTCACGAATCAAGAAGATGTTCCTTTGTCAGATGTGAAGAAAAGCTTCATTTACACATAAACCTGTGAACCTTGCAAGTAATTTGGTCTGCGAGTGTTTTGCAAGTTAAGCAAAATTATTTACTTCATTTCAATTCACTTGGTAAATGAGAGAGGTCTTGAAATATGAGTACAGTAGTACGTATTCACTTTGTCTGCTGAGAGGTCATCACAATTAAGCCAATAATTCTCTCTCTCTCTCTCTCTCTCTCTCTCTCTCTCTCGCTCTCTCTGGTGCTGCAGTATTCGGGGTAATCGTTTCCCATGCTCAATCTCAGCATCACTCTTATAGTCAACACCCGTGCGCTCATGTACTGTTTACTATAACATTTGTTTCTTTATTTTATTTTGTGTCCAAGTATAGTGACTGTTCTTTACTAACTGTACTGTAACAACGGCCCTCATAAAGAAAAAGGTTAAAAAGGCTCTAGCAATGCGGGAGATGAATCTGTTTAATGACAATGCCATGTCACATTTCCGCAAAATCCTCAAAAGTGCAGGTTAATTTGTTTTATTTTTACTTCATATTTTGTATTAATAGTTTTTTATATGAATACTTTAGGATTGTGGAATAAATCATCAATGTTTACATTATTTCTTTTGGCGAATTTTGCTTTGATATATGAGTGATTTGGATTACAAGCACTCTTCCGGAACAAATTATGCTTGCAATCCAAGGCTTAACTGTATTTAATTTTTAAATAGTCTTGATGGTCAATGTATTTAACAGTCTTCTTCTTCTTCTTCTTTGTCTTTCGGCTGTTCCCTTTCAGGGGTCGCCACAGCGAATCATCTGCCTCCATCTAACCCTATCCTCTGCATCCTCTTCTCTCACACCAACTAACTTCATGTCCTCTCTCACTGCATCCATAAATCTCCTCTTTGGTCTTCCTCTAGACCTCCTGCCTGGCAGTTCCAACCTCAGCATCCTTCTACCGATATATTCACAATCTCTCCTCTGAACATGCCCAAACCAGCTCAATCTGGCCTCTCTGACTTTATCTCCAAAACATCTAACGTGGGTTGTCCCTCTGATAAACTCATTTTTAATCCTATCCATCCTTGTCACTCCCAAAGAGAACCTCAACATCTTTAGCTCTGCTACCTCCAACTCTGCCTCCTGTCTTTTCTTCAGCGCCACTGTCTCTAAGCCGTAGAGCATCGCTGGTCTCACCACTGTCCTGTACACCTTTCCTTTCATTCTCGCTGATATTCTTTTATCGCACAACACACCTGACACTTTTCTCCACCCATTCCAACCTGCCTGTACCCGCCTCTTCACCTCCTTTTCACACTCTCCGTTGCTCTGGACCGTTGACCCTAAGTACTTAAAATCCTGCACCTTCTTTACCTCTGCTCCCTGTAGCCTCACCGATCCTCCTGGGTCCCTCTCATTTACACACATGTATTCCGTCTTGCTGCGGCTAACCTTCATTCCTCTGCTTTCCAGAGCATACCTCCACCTCTCCAAATTTTCCTCCACCTGTTCCCTGCTCTCGCTACAGAGCACAATGTCATCTGCAAACATCATAGTCCATGGGGACTCCTGTCTTACCTCATCTGTCATCCTGTCCATCACCAGAGCAAACAAAAAGGGGCTTAGAGCCGATCCTTGATGCAGACCCACCTCCACCTTAAACTCTTCTGTCACACCTACAGCACATCTTACCACTGTCTTACAGCTCTTATACATGTCCTGCACCACTCTAACATACTTCTCTGCCACTCCAGACTTCCTCATACAATACCACAGCTCCTCTCTTGGCACCCTGTCATACGCTTTCTCTAAATCTAAAAAGACACAATGCAACTCCCTGTTACCTTCTCTGTACTTCTCCGCCAGTATCCTCAAAGCAAATACTGCATCTGATGTACTCTTTCTAGGCATAAAACCATATTGCTGCTCACAAATGCTCACCTCTGCCCTTAACCTAGCTTCCACTACTCTTTCCCACAGCTTCATTGTCTGGCTCATTAGCTTTATACCTCTATAATTGCCACAGCTTTGCACATCTCCCTTGTTCTTAAAAATTGGCACCAATACACTTCTCCTCCATTCCTCTGGAATCCTCTCACTCTCCAAGATCTTGTTAAACAAACTTGTCAAAAACTCTACTGCCACCTCTCCTAAGCACTTCCATACCTCCACAGGTATGTCATCAGGACCAACAACCTTTCCACTCTTCATCCTCTTCAACGCCCTTCTCACCTCACTTCTACCAATATTTGCTACTTCCTGTTCCACAACAGTCACCTCTTCTACTCTTTGTTCTCTTTCGTTTTCCTCATTCATCAACTCCTTAAAAATTCAAATTCAAATTCAAATTTTATTTGTCACATACACAAACATACACAGTACGAAATGTAGTGAAATGTATTATACGACTGCCATTGACCCTAAAAGAGAGTAAAATTTTACAAATAAGAAATAAATATGAATAAAAGAAATACGATAGAAATTAAATTACAAAATTAAATTAAACTAGGAAAAATAGAACTAAAAATAAAAATAGAAATGTGCTATGAAAAAATAGAACTAAAAATAAAAATAGAAATAGGATGTACAAAATAGAAATATACTGTGCAAATTGAAATATACTTTACGGTGTGTGCAAATATGCATGGAACAAAGTGTCTTCGTGCAGAGGTTATTAAAGTGTCTTTGTGCACTGGTCCAGGATGTAAACGTAAAACTGTAAAATGTAGTGTAGTTGTGAAGGTAGGTGTGCAAAGTTATTAAAGTGTCTTTGTGCAATGGTCCAGGATGTAACGTACGACATGTAGTGTATATATGAAGGAAGGTGAGCGTGTAATTGTCCATAGTGTTCATGGATGTAAGAAGATTGATAGATTTGACCAATTATGAAAATATTGTGTAGTTCTGCATAGTGGTGTGGTTGTGGTTGAGAGACCTTATCGCCTGCGGGAAGAAGCTCCTCCTCAGTCTCTCTGTGTTGGCCTTCAAGGAGCGGAATCGCTTCCCAGACCGCAACAGAGTAAACAGTCCGTTATTGGGGTGGCTGAGGTCCTTCACGATCTTCCTGGCCTTGGTCAAGCACCGCTTGTTGTAGATCGAGTGCAGGTCAGGGAGCTCGATGCGGATGATGCGCTCAGCTGATCGCACCACCCTCTGTAGAGCTCGTCTGTCCTGCATGGTGCTGTTCCCGAACCAGGTCGTGATATTTCCCGTCAGGATGCTCTCGATGGTGCAGGAGTAGAAATTCCTGAGCACCTTGGAGGGCAGTCTAAAGTCTCTCAAGCGTCTGAGGTGGTAGAGACGCTGCCGGGCCTTTTTTACCACGGTGTTGATGTGACAGGACCATGCCAGGTCCTGCGTGATGTGAACACCGAGGTATCTGAAGCTGTCCACTCTCTCCACTGGGCTCCTGTTGATGACGGGGGTCTGGTAGTTCCTCACCTGCTTTGTACTAAAGTCCACTATCAGCTCCTTTGTCTTACTGACGTTCAGGAGGAGATTGTTCCTCTGGCACCAGTTCTCCAGATTTCCAACCTCCTCCAGGTAGGCCGTCTCATCATTGTTCGTGATCAGGCCCACCACAACAGTGTCGTCAGCAAACTTGATGATGGTGGTGGAGCTGGTAGTGGCCACGCAGTCGTGGGTGTACAGAGAGTACAGCAGGGGGCTCAGAACACAACCCTGGGGGGCTCCAGTGCTGAGAGTGAGAGGGGCTGAGACATGTCCGCCCATCCTTACTGCCTGTGGTCTGCCAGTTAGGAAGTTGGAGATCCACTGACACATAGATGAGCTGAGTCCCAGGTGCTCCAGCTTGGTGGTAAGTGTGGAGGGAATTATGGTATTAAATGCAGAACTGTAGTCGATGAAGAGCATTTTCACATAATTCCCCCTCCGAGTGTCCAGGTGAGTGAGAGATGTATGGAGGAGATGAGAGATTGCATCGTCCGTGGAACGGTTTGGACGATAAGCAAACTGTAGTGGGTCGAGTGTGTTTGGTAGTGAAGAGATGATGAAGTCTCTGACCAGGCGTTCAAAGCACTTCATCACTACTGAAGTGAGGGCTACAGGGCGATAGTCATTGAGTGAAGCAGGATGAGGTTTCTTTGGGACAGGAACAATGATGGACTCTTTGAAGCATGTGGGGATCACCGACTGAGATAAAGAGATGTTGAATATCTCAGTGAACACAGGTGCTAGCTGGTCTGCGCAGGCTCTGAGGAGACGGCCTGAGATGCCGTCTGGTCCTGCTGCTTTCCTGGTGTTCACTCTCTTGAAGGCTCTCCTCACGTCATGCTCGGTGATGATGAACGCGCTTCCGGTGCTGGCAGTGACTTCCTGTCTGCAGCCGTTAGCGCCGCTAGCATTAGCATCGCTAGCGTCCTTAGCTGCAGCCTCGAAGCGAGCATAGAAAGTGTTCAGCTCATCTGCCAGAGACACGTCTGCGTTTATCATACCGGATGTTGGTGCTTTATAATCCGTTATTGTTCTCAATCCCTGCCACAGGCTCCTAGAGTCACTCTGTTGGAGTTGTGACTCTAGTTTTCTCCCGTAGCGCTGCTTCGCCTCTTTCACCGCCTTCCGGACGCTGTATGACGCAGCCTTGTATGGTTCCATGTCCCCCGACGCGAGTCCCGTGTTGTAGGCAGCGGTGCGAGATCTCAGAGCATCGCGGATGGTTTTATCCACCCACGGCTTCTGGTTGGGAAACGTTTTAATAGTCTTTTTTTCTACGGTATCGTCTGCTAATTTCCCGATGAATCCCACAACCGCTTCCGTAAACACGCTGACGTCACCATCGGAGCTGTTTCTGAACATGTCCCAGTCTGCGTCATCGAGTGCGTCCTGTAACGCGGCCACCGATTGGTCCGTCCAGCGCGCGACCTCCCTCTGAACCGGAACTTCCTGTTTCAGCCTTTGTTTGTATTTTGGCATGAGGAAGATGGCGGCGTGGTCGGATTTACCAAACGGTGGACAAGATTGTGCCTTGTAGCCGTCCTTGACCGTTGTATAGCAGTGGTCCAGTGTCCTTTCGCCCCTGGTGGGGCAAGTGATGTGCTGATAAAAGTTTGGCGCTGCACGTTTGAGGTTGGCACTATTAAAGTCCCCCGCCACAATAAGCGCAGCGTCCCGGTGTTGTGTTTGGTGCTGTGTGAGTGCCTCATGCAGCTCGTATAAGGCAGTGTCCGTGTCTGCTCGTGGTGGAATATAAACGGCGCTGATTATGACCGATGTAAACTCCCGAGGAAGGTAAAAAGGACGAAACATGATGGACAGTAGTTCCAGGTTTGGTGTGCAGGAGCGTGTGAGAGGAACAACGCTCGCGCTGTTGCACCAGCTGCTGTTCACCATTAAACACACGCCGCCTCCCCTTGACTTCCCCGAGTCCCGCGTCCTGTCCATGCGGTGAACCGAGAAGAACTCGGCCGGCTGGATGGCGTGGTCCGGCACCGCTGGGTTCAGCCATGTCTCGGTGAAGCAGAGGAGATTGCAGTCCCGAATGTCTCTCTGGAACTTTATCCTGGCCCTGAGGTCATCGAGCTTGTTTTCCAGTGACTGGACGTTGGCGAGCAGGATGCTAGGCAGAGGTGTGCGGTGTGCACGGGCTCTCAGCCTGTTCCTGACGCCGGCTCGTTTCCCTCGAGGCCGCCGCTTCGCGTCGCGTCCTTTGTTGTCCCTCAGGATCTCACTCGGCCAGCTCGGATCCGGAGTTAAAAACGTCGAATTGTGAGTACATTGTATACCAATAGAAACAAGAGTGTCTCTATCATAACTAATGTACCCCATGGTGGTAATTTTGCCGGTTTTAAAACGCTGTAAACTAACTTAAAGAACAAAAACAAAGAAAAGGTGGTCGGAGCAGTCGTGACGGCAGCCGACCTCACCGGCGCCATCTTGGAATTAAAGTACTCCTTCCATCTTCCCATCACCCTCCTGGCATCTGTCAGTACATTTCCATCTCTATCTTTAATCACTCTAACCTGCTGCACATCCTTCCCATCTCTATCTCTCTGCCTTGCCAACCTGTACAGATCCACCTCTCCCTCCTTACTGTCAAGCCTAGCATACAAGTCCTCGTATGCTCTTTGTTTGGCCTTTGCCACCTCTACCTTCACCTTACTCTGCATCTCCCTGTACTTCTGTCTACTCTCTTCAGTCCTCTCAGTGTCCCACTTCTTCTTAGCTAGCCTCTTTCCCTGTATACACTCCTGGACTTCCTCATTCCACCACCAAGTCTCCTTGTCCACTTTCCCCTTACCTGATGATACACCAAGTACCCTCCTACCTGTCTCCCTGATCACATTGGCTGTAGTTGTCCAGTCAACTGAAAGCACCTCCTGACCACACATAGCCTGTCTCAACTCCTCCCTAAAGACTTCACAATATTCTTCCTTTCTCAGCTTCCACCACTTTGTCCTCTGCTCTGCCTTTGTCCTCTTCGCCTTCCTCACCACCAGGGTTATTTTACACAACACCATTCTGTGTTGTCTGGCTACACTCTCCCCTACCAACACTTTGCAGTCACTGATCTCTTTCAGGTTACAACGTCGACACAAGTGCTTCTGCCTCCACTCTTATATGTCACCCTATGTTCCTGCCTCTTCTGGAAGAAAGTATTTACTACTGCCATTTCCATCCTCTTTGCAAAGTCCACCACCATCTGTCCTTCTACATTCCTGTCCTGAAGACCAAACCTGCCCATCACATTTTCATCACCTCTGTTCCCTTCCCCAACATGTCCATTGAAGTCTGCACCAATCACCACTCTCTCACCTCTGGGGATGCTCTGCATTACTTCATCTAACTCAATCCAGAATTTCTCCTTCTCTTTTAACTCACATCCTACCTGTGGGGCATAACCACTAACAACATTGAACATTATCCCTTCAATTTCCAGCTTCAGACTCATCACCCTATCTGATACTCTCTTCACCTCTAGAACATGCCTTACAAACTCCTCTTTTAGGATAACTCCTACTCCATTTCTTTTCCTATCCACACCATGGTAAAACAATTTGAACCCTGATCCTAAGCTTCTAGCCTTGCTACCTTTCCACCTGGTCTCCTGGACACACAGTATATCCACCTTCCTTCTCTGCATCATATCAACTAACTCTCTTCCCTTCCCTGTCATGGTCCCAACATTCAAAGTCCCTACCATCACTCCTAAACTCCTGCCTTTCCTCTTCTCTCTCTGCTTACGAACACGCCTTCCTCCTCTCCTTCTTCGACCAACAGTAGCCCAATTTCCACCAGCACCCTGTAGGTCAACGGCACCAGTGGCGGTCGTTGTTAACCCGGGCCACGACCGATCCGGTATGGGAATTATATTCTTGATTCGCATCGTTGATTTGGCAAATGTTTTACGTCGGATGCCCTTCCTGCCACAACCCTCTGCATTTATCCAGACTTGGGACTGGCACAAGAAGACACTGGATTGCGCCCCCCCGTGGTTGCATTATTTAACAGTCATTTAATAATTGTATTTAATTCTGTAAATCCTCGATGTAACTTTAACTGTGACAGTCTTGGTCTTCAATTTCTTGCACAAACACTATATATAGATTGTGGACATTTTACATCTGCCGAAGAAATTAAAATAGTAAATTAATCAAACATTTAATGAGAAATGTTTTTCTCATATAAATTAACCAAACATTCAGCAGAGATTTTAGATCTTCCTACTGATAAGAGAGGGATAAAGTAGGATTGCATGTAGATATTTCTGGTATGTTGCATTTTCCATAGCTATGTACCTGGAGTAAATCTTAGTAAGGAAAAAGCAAATGGGCATAAATAATGCAAATCTTGGAAATGTATCTCAGAATAATTTAGATATTTGCCAAATAATAAGCGATATTATATGAGTCTCATGAGGTTGCAAAACATGCAGAGAGAAGATACAGTTGTGTATTACTGCATTCGTTACCTACTCTTTTTTTTTTTTTTTTTTACCTTTTTACTTCACAAAATTGCTGTCACCTATTTTTTTTATAAGAAAATTATTTATATGACAATGGCATAAAACACTTGTCAAGGTACTTCAAAAGAATGAGACCTGACCACAAAATTCTGGATAAATGTGAAGAGCTTTCACAAAACAAAAATGAATGATTTAAAATTATTAGTGTTTACCTTACAATATCCCACAGCACTGTTTAATTCTTAATCCTGCACTATGACCAGAGCAGATCAAGACAAAATTCGTCAAAAAAATGTCAGTTTTGTCTCTGTAAATACTCTGGGAACATAAAGATACTCCTTTAAATTGTACACAGTTCTTTCTCAGAACATATTTATACTTAAACATCATGGCGATCAAGTGGGGTTTGAAGTAAGTTTGAAGAGACAAAGTGATTATATAAAAAAATCATACACACTGGATACCTCATCATATCGAGATTTGTTGTTCTGCGTTTGTTAGAGCTCGTCACAACAAATCAGGAGATCTGCATATTTTATTAGCTTTAGGTTTTATGCTAAATGTCCTTTCTGACATAACCATTCACATTTGTGATTTCCCAGTAAGAAAAGAGAGACATCAAAAGTTTTTTTCTTTAACAGATACCTGTGATGTGGGGATTTTACACTTTATATCATTAGCTGTGTGCATTTTATTCTCTTAATCATTATTAAATAACACAATATATTTTATCTCTTTATTATTACAGTTATTAATGAAGAACATTCAAAATATCTTTCCTTGTTATTTCCTAACTGCTATAAACTCTAAAGCTATTCTCTAACAAACTTCTTTGTTGTGAAAACGTTTCGATTACATTTCTGTACCTTGAATGTGACTAAATGTAGACACTCAGTTGGATGGGTCGGTGTTTAATTCCTGCCTCAAGTCTGTGTGTGGAGTTTGCATGTTCTCCCCGTTATTTTTATTTTTAACAATTTATTTGTCAATTTCTGGTTCTACCTTCTGCATTTTTTTATTAATGTATAGCAAACTATAAGAACATATTGTGTTAAATAATGCTAAATAATGCTGAATCATTAATGCATTCACTGATAAGATATTTTTAGTTTACGTTGATTGTCAGTTAACTATTCTGTAGAATAAATTAATATGCAAAGTTTTATATGTTTCAAAACACACTTTATATGCTTAAAGAAAAACTTTAAAATCAGTGAATTAAATGCAAAAACTTGACTGAGATGAAAGTTGTATTCAGAGGGTATAAATAAAAATGCCTTAAGGTTTTTGTAAGGGGAATCCACTGTTCTGTGCAACTGTGTGAGTCTTGCGCAGTAATACACAGCTGTGTCTTCAGTTTGTAGATTCTGTCCTTGAATTGTTATTGTGTTAGTAGAAGTGTCTCTGGAGATGCTGAACTTATTTCTCAGTTTGTCATTGTAATTTACATCCCCGTCACCCCAGATACGTCCAATCCACTCCAGAGTTTTTCCTGCAGGTTGTCGGATCCAAACTGTGGACCAGCTTGTAATTGAATATGAAACCTTACAGGGGATGGAGAGACTCTGTCCTGGCTGGACTGTCATGGCAGCAGGCTGAGCCATTTCATCACTGTGAACATCTGTAAAGGAAAGAACATTGTGATATCTCATACAATATATGCTGTATGTTTAGTGTCATTTTATTAAATATATGAATTTGATAAAGCACTCACAGGAAGCAGCTGCCAGCAGGAACAGTACAGATGCAGAGAACATTGTGTGTGTTGTTTTTAAGGAGGTCTTCTCTGTTTTTCAATGTTTAACAGAAAACATTACATCACAGAAATGCAGTGATATCCAGCTGTGCTACTTGTATTTGTATATCTGGTTATGATGGGAGGAGTTAACATTTAAAATGTATTTAAATCACTATTTGAGCATTCGTGGTTATATAATTAATGAAGTGTGTTTAAATGTGGTGTGATGGATTGGCCCCCTGGAGCACCTGAACCTTTTTTCACAAGGTACTATTTTCAATAATTATAAGACTTACACAATTGTTATTTTTGTTTTGTCCTTGCTTGGGATGTTGTCTAATCAATCTTGCTTGCTTTATGGTATCAACTTTTTACCAGGTGCAGTACAATTTGATGATTTCATCCTATATCCACCCAATTAATTTTGAGGTGTTGATTAATGTTCTACTGTATAGCAGCAGCTCTGATAATAGATTCAACTATACAGAACTGTTTTTGTGCAGAAATACTTCATTTAAATCAAATTCAATTTTTATTTGTCACATACACAGTCATACACAGTACGATATGCAGTAAAATGCTTATACGACCTTCAGTGACCTTAAAAAAGAGAATTAAAGCTTATAGGCAAGAAATAAAAAGAAATACTATAGAAAATAAATTTAACCAGGATAAAAATAAAAATAGAAATAGAATAGAAATATAGAAATATACTGTACAATAGAACATTACCTCTATAGTGGATTTTAAATATGAGTCATACTCAAGCTTTGAGTTTTGCTCAAGACGTTTTTCTGTAAGGTGATACAGATTATTTGAAATGTATAATTGAAGCCTATAAGAGTGTCTACATTTAGTCACATTCAAGGTACAGAAATGTAATCGAAACGTTTTCACAACAAAGAAGTTTGTTAGAGAATAGCTTCAGAGTTTATAGCAGTTAGGAAATAACAAGGAAAGATATTTTGAATGTTCTTCATTAATAACTGTAATAATAAAGAGATAAAATATATTGTGTTATTTAATAATGATTAAGAGAATAAAATGCACACAGCTAATGATATAAAGTGTAAAATCCCCACATCACAGGTATCTGTTAAAGAAAAAAACTTTTGATGTCTCTCTTTTCTTACTGGGAAATCACAAATGTGAATGGTTATGTCAGAAAGGACATTTAGCATAAAACCTAAAGCTAATAAAATATGCAGATCTCCTGATTTGTTGTGACGAGCTCTAACAAACGCAGAACAACAAATCTCGATATGATGAGGTATCCAGTGTGTATGATTTTTTTATATAATCACTTTGTCTCTTCAAACTTACTTCAAACCCCACTTGATCGCCATGATGATTAAGTATAAATATGTTCTGAGGAAAAACTGTGTACAATTTAAAGGAGTATCTTTATGTTCCCAGAGTATTTACAGAGACAAAACTGACATTTTTTTGACGAATTTTGTCTTGATCTGCTCTGGTCATAGTGCAGGATTAAGAATTAAACAGTGCTGTGGGATATTGTAAGGTAAACACTAATAATTTTAAATCATTCATTTTTGTTTTGTGAAAGCTCTTCACATTTATCCAGAATTTTGTGGTCAGGTCTCATTCTTTTGAAGTACCTTGACAAGTGTTTTATGCCATTGTCATATAAATAATTTTCTTATAAAAAAAATAGGTGACAGCAATTTTGTGAAGTAAAAAAGGTAAAAAAAAAAAAAAAAGAGTAGGTAACGAATGCAGTAATACACAACTGTATCTTCTCTCTGCATGTTTTGCTCTGTTAATGTTACTGTGTCTCTGGAAATAAACCTGAAATCTGCTTTGACATTTCTCACTATAGTAAGTGCCATCACCTAAATGCCTATATGTCTGATCCACTCCAGAGAATTTCCTACAACTGACAGTAGAAGAAGGAGTAGAAATGTAGAGATCATGGTGTGTGTTGAAGCAGAAAAAGTTACAACTCTTGGCATTCTTTGTTTAAATGTATATTTGTGTCTGTGTACTGTACAGGTATGTGTGCTTGGTCTTTGTAATATGTTGGCACCCAATACAGTTTATATGTACATTGCCTTGTGCCGTATGATACATTCTAAAACCCATGGAACCCTACACAGGTTACGTGTTATTGAGATTTGATAGATGAATTGAGGAAGAACTAAATAAAGAAAGATTGTTGATTAGGGATGCGTAATCTAAAAATTTATATAGAATGGGTGCTAAACCAGCTTCACCAGAAGAAATAAATAAACACCACCAATATTTTTGTGCAGTGTTTTCTCACATTTGTGTTTCTGTGCTTTTTGCACATTAATACACAGCTGTGTCCTCTGCTGTCACAACAGAGAGTTTGAGATATACCATATTTTTGGAATTATCTCCGGTGATCTCCATGGCGAGTGTTGATGAGACTTGACTGTTACACTCAGTTTTGCTGCACATAAATACTGTATAGACACACATCACACTGGATTTGCAACAAAACATCATGATGGAATACATGTGAGTCAGGATGACATAAATAAGCAGAAGAGTAACTAAATCCTTAACACAAAATGATTGTTTAAAGTGTTACTGTGAAACCACACTGACAAGGATGAAGCAGCATCACATGAGCAACCAATATAAAGTTGCTGGTGTTTTGGGGCTTTCACAAGCTTCATCTACAGTATGACCACTCACTCCTGTGACTATAGAGGATGCACAGCTCTTGCATGAGTACTTCTTTTACCTTTTCCAAAATGTAACAAGTAACCTCCACATTGATTCTGTGCTTTCAAATTCATGAAGGGTTTTCATATGCATGGAAATGTTCAGGGTTTCAGAAATGATGCATTAGAGTAAAAACCTACACATTCAAAACATTTAACAACTATTTACTAACAGATGCATTAAGCAGTGTGGATCATGCAGCCTGGTCTAATTTTTCAGTCTTTTTAATTTCTTATTCATTTTCACCTAAGCATGTTGGGTAAATGTTGTGTAAGTAGAGAGACAGCACCTCTTACATGACTTAAAGCATAATGTTTATTAGCAGCTAAATAAATGTAGATTGGGAGATTCACATTCAGTACAGGATAATTAAATTATTTTAAGGCTTCATGGCAGTTTTTCCAAAGTACTTCATTGCTCCAAACATTTACATTCATAAAACTAGTTCCTAAATAAACAAATGCACAATAAAAAAAAACATGCATTTAAGAAAAAAATATCTTCAGTATTGTTAATAAAAATACTTACCTTTTTTTACAATTAATTACAATTAATTACCTTTATTATTTAATGTCTTTTTAAATTTAATTTAGCTTTTTTGACTTGCAGTATGATTGTGTAAAAGTTGTATAAAATAGCAGAGCAGAGCTAAAAAAAATCATCCTTCTCTGAGTTCTTCTTCAAGAGTATGGTAGTGTTATCTATCATGGAGCTCACTGAAAACTGAAACGGCCAAGAACATGCTGTTTATACTTGACTCTATTTGTAAAAGGAGGTTCTATGAGCATGGGTTGCTCAGTGTATAGATGCATGAACAATTATAAACTGCCTATTACAGAATTTTTCACTTAAGAGTTTCAAGGAGAATGATTTTTCAGCCTTTCCTATCTAGTAACTTCTTCGGGAAACAATTTTACCCAAATGTAACTTTATACCATAATTGTTTATAGACAATGATAAGAACGGTTATGTATTATAAACATGGTTTAGGGTACACAGACTGCGCTCTTGGTAAATTGGTCCTGATTCTTTGTACTGCTGTACTATGAAGGTTTGTTTGTTTTGTTTTGTTTTTACAGCATGTCATGAATTGTTTTATTTGTCAAGAATAAACATTAGAAATGTCCCCACTGAGGGACAATAAAGGTATATCTTGTGTAACACACTGCTGTATAGATGCTGTATTTTAATATTGTCTAAGGAATCTAGCTGGTACTACAGTACAGTCACATGGAACTGTTAAATCTTTAATGTTGAGGTGTTTTGACAATAGACTCAGTTGCAAGATTTGTCAATGACCTCAATGATGTTTCTGTAGTAACAACTTGTGCAGCGAATTGTATAGAAATGCTTCATTTTAAAGATATTGGTCATGGTTGACATGTTGTCATTTTCTGTAAGCCGATATAGATAATTAAAATAGTTAAAGTCTCAAGTGTCAAAGTTTTGTCAAATTTAGAGAAAACCTTTGTCACTGGAAAGCAGTGGCGGCCAGTCAATAAGGGGTGCAGGGGCGTTAGACAGAGAAGAATGCTACTTAAACATGTAATTGTTTAACATAATAATTATTTATTTTAATAATGAAGTCATTTAGTCACAATATTCTGCTGTATCCTTTAATATAATTTATTTACGATAAAAAAGAAAAAATCTAAACTGTATTACGTTCATTTGTGTTCGAGTGTCTATGTAGGCACGTACATTTTTGAAAAGCATGTGATTTGAGGTTGAGCTCTAATTGGATTGTTTTCAAATCATCCTTGGGGCGCAGCACTCTGCGTCCCGAACCCTCCCGCTTTTGTTCTTAGTGAATCAATATTGTTTTTAAATATTTGGGCTCATGTAATTGGACCATTCTCAACGAGTCTTATTAACGGTCAGCATATTGTTAGTTAATATATTGAATATTGATTGACATGAAAGCCAGATAAATATGAGAAAAAAATCTTTGCTAAAATACCCCTTCGCAAGGCGATTGGACGAAGAAATAAAAAAAGTTAAAGAGCTTCGACCAGATCGACCTGATCTTCTAATTAAACAGCAGTCAAGTGATGGCGGCCGAGCTTACACTCGGTGCTTTTCCAGCATTTCTTATGGCTATTTACAGGCGATTATTAAAAGTTTAATTTTGATTTTGTTTGCACCACCCCAAAAAATATTTTGCCACTGCTGGAAAGTGCTCACAGCAGAGAGGTTTTCATTTAGAGAACAATAATACATGTATGTTGTTGCATTTTGAACTGAAAACTTGCTTCTATTAATTTGATACTTTTTGATACTTAGTGATAGCAGAAGCTACTGTACTGTATGTACAGAATTCAACATTAAGGAAATATGTTAAAAAAAAATCCAAACTTCAAACGAACTATTTGAATTAATATGATTATGAGGTTATATTGCGTACATCATGTTATAAACTTTAACTTAGCTGACTGTAAATTCATATACTTTACTGTATTGAGGTATTTTTTGTAGTTAATTAAAAATGAATCGTGTAACCAATGTGATTCCCTGTTAATTAAAATCTCCATATATGCTTCCAAACAATGCGCAGCTTCTCACACTCACACCATGCACTGCAAAAATGCCTTAGATAAAGCCATTATGACATTAACTTAATAAGATGCTATGATGCTTCCTTCTGAAAAAAAGCTGAAATATTAGCATTCATAGTAACTTGTGATATAAATCAAGCTAACCTGAGCTTCTTTCCAGCATGCTTCATGTTATGTTCCTAAAAGATAACTTGGCTGCTATCAATACAACCACTAACCTAATAGTAAAGAAATGATTGTTACTATAATCCAGAAATTACCTAAAATTCATTCATGAGATCAGAGTAAAATACTATAAAATCATAAAAAAGCATAAAAAAGCTTTTTTTTTTTTTACATGCCATGCTAAGCGTATTGGGATTTTTTCCTTCAGTAAGAGCTTTATCCACATTATTAATTGAGCTCTGCTGTGTATTCAGATTATTAGACTATGAGATGTGACAACGGCCTGTGTGTTAAACACAGCACACAGTGGAAATATTTATTGCCTCTGTTCATTAATTATTCTGTAAAATTAGGAAATTAACATAGATTTAAAAGTCTCAAATCTGAAATACTTTTAAAATGAATTTTAAAGTTATGTTATTTTTATGTAATTGTTTAAACAAAATTAATGTTTGTGTATTCTCAAGTGTAATCTTGAATGAGATGTTTATTAGTTGCTTTGAGAGCTTTGAACATGAGTTTTTGTAAAGGGAATCCACTGTTCTGTGTCACTGTGTGTCTTTTGCGCAGTAATACACAGCTGTGTCTTCAGTTTGCAGATTCTGTCCCTGGATTGTTATTGTGTTAGTAGAAGTGTTTCTGGAGAAGCTGAACTTATTTTTCATTTTGTCACTGTAAACTGTACTCCCACCACTACTGATATATCCAATCCACTCCAGAGCTTTTCCTGCAGGTTGTCGGATCCAAAATGTACCCCAGCTCGTAACTGAATATGAAACCTTACAGGGGATGGAGAGACTCTGACCTGGCTGGACTGTCATGGCAGCAGGCTGAGTCAGTTCATCACATTGGACACCTGTGAAGTAAAACACACTGTGATATTTTACACAATATGCTGCACATTTATTATTATTGTAATAAATTAACATATTGTATTATATAAATCACTCACAGGAAGCAGCTGCCAACAGGAGCAGTAGAGATGTAGAGAACATGGTGTGTGTTGTTTGCCTTCTCTGTTCTCCAAAGTTTAACAGAGAACATCACATCACATAAATTGAGTGATATCCAGCCCTAATACTTGTATTTGCATATCTGATGATGATGGGAGGAGTGTGTACATAATAGGAATGTGTTTTATAATAATAATGCAGAAAAAGCATGTCACTTGTGGAAGTACCCAGAGGAAACCCACCCAGCCCGGGGAGAACATGCAAACTTCATGCACATAGACCCGAGTCATTAATCAAACCGTGACCTTGGAGGTGCAATGCGACAGTACTAAACACTAAGCAACCATGCTTCCCCTTGAATGTGCTATATAATTAATAGCATAACTAATAAAAAGTAATACCAATTGTTTGAATCATAGTCATTTGTTATTTATCTAAGCCATAGTTTAATGTCTGTATTTATTTAATTATCTCTTTATTACTAATATTGTGTTTTGTAATAAATAAGTAAGTACATATTTTATATCTAGATAAATAAAGAAGGTAATTATTTGTTATTATAATGGTTGAGTCTATTTTAACAGGGTCATTTGGAGCACTTGCTCATTTATTCAGTTTTCTGATTATTTAATATTGTGGCAGGAAGACAATGCAATAAAACCAAACATATACATCAAGAGTTTCAGGTTATGTTCACATAAAACTTTAGAATAGAAAAATAAGATATCTGTGAATTTAACCATGGGTAATTTAGAAAACAGGAAAGGGCACTGTATAAAGTTAAATTTAAAAGTCTTATGCTTTGGTAATTTCCTTTACTCTAGCTACAGTTCTTATTACCAAGGAATGTAGTGTACATACAGTAATGAATAAATATATTTCTTTTTTTTTTACCTTAATCTGTATTTTCTTTCTACTTCATTTTTTTCTTCATTATGTGAAAATAGACATGTTTAAAAAATTTTTAGTTTTTTTGATTTAGTCATGTCCAATCCCTCCCCAGGTTTAAGTTATCTGAACTGAAATATTTAGTTTACAAATAATAGTTTGTTATTGTTGTTATTTAGAGGAGGCTTCTGCTCCTTATTCTCAAAGATATAAAGTTTTATATTTTCATGAGTCTGAAACTGTTTTGTTGAAGAGAAGAATGTCTGAAGTAATGTTTTACTTGGATTGAAGTGACCTGCTGACCTCTATAGGAGCAGAAAAGTATTTACTCTGTGTTTCTCTTCACGCAGTGTTTTGTACTGAGCTGAGTGTGTACATTACTGATACGAACATCCAATTTACACAACTCAGTTTCAACAACTCTAACTGATTAATTAAATATGTACTTCAGGACAACACATACTTTAATAGTGCCTTTAATAGTACAGATGTTTTTTAGTCCTGCTAGTTAATTTATATCAGGTGTCCCGCTGGACAAGTGTACTGCAGAGAGATGAAAATGAACAGGGATGTCTTTGTAGACTGAAACACAGAGCTCCTAATTGTAAGAGTCATAATTAAAGGATTTGCATACAATGCACCATCAACTACCACATGACCTTGAAGACTTATTTAGGTTTCCTTATAGGTTACGCTTATTTATAGATTTACTTATTGATTAGTTTCTATTTAAAGGCTCAGTGACATCTATTAAAATTAATCTGAAAATTATACTAATACATCTTTATTTTCAAATTATTAGGCGCTCATTCTACAGTATCTTATATAATTGACACTCGTTCCCTGTTCATTACATACTTTGTGAAGATAAGAAATAAAAAAAGAGTTCAAACGTATATTATTTGTTATGCAATTATTCAACCAAATTAACTGTTTGTGCACAAACTCTTCAATCTTCATTTCAGTAGATGAGGTAATGTGATATTATTAGATTATCAGCTTATTAGTTGCATTAAGAGAATGTTTATTACACATCTAGTACAGTTTTTATAACAGGAATCCAGTATTCTGTGCCAGTTAGAGTTTTGCACATTAATACACAGCTGTGTCTTCAATTTGCAGATCCTGTCCTTGGATTGTTATTGTGTTAGTAACAGTGTCTCTGAAGATGCTGAACTTATTTTTCAGTTTGTTACTGTAATATTTATCCGCATCATAATGGGCATATCCAATCCACTCCGGAGCTCTTCCTGCAGATCCAAGCTGTTTGTTTGCTCATGACAGAATATGAAACCTTGCAGGGGATGGAGAGACTCTGGCCTGGCTGGACTGTCATGGCAGTCAGTTTATAACTATCAACATTATGGAGGAAAACATGGTGATATCTTACACAATATATGCTGCACATTTGTGTTTACAGGAGCAGTAAAAATGTAAAGAACATGGTGTATTGTTTGTGCTCAAGTCATCTCTGTTCTGAGACCATCACATCACAAAATTAGAGTGATGTCCAGCCCTGACACTTGTCTTTGGATATCTGGTGATGATGGAAGGAAAATATACTGTATTTGCAAATGCGATTTTAATCTATTTAAAAAGTGATTAATTTCATGGGGGATATGATTTTATTATTGCTATTTTTTCATGAAACAAAACTGTACAACACAAAATTAGAATGCAACAAATGGTAAAACTATATTTAGGGGGATAATTATTTACCGTGCTTGTGGATATTGGTATCATCTAACATGTTTATATTTTCATTTACATTAAGGCATTTAAGATTTGAAGATAAGATGAGATAAGATAAGATAAGATAAGATATACCTTTATTCGTCCCACAATGGTGGAACTTCTTTGTTACAGCGGTGAAGAAAAAATAATTGTGTAAATAAAAAAAATAGGGACATTACAGTGCATAAATACAAAAAAAAACAAAAAAACAAAAAAAAAGCAATACAATAATTGTACTTACAGACAAATAAATTACACTACCTCCAACAAATTACACATGCGTAATATTGCACAGTTTCTACTGCAGTGATAGTATTGCACAGTTTAAAATGTTGTTATTGCACAGTTATGTTGGAATGAGTTGCACTAGAATACTACTGCAGTTTTAAATTATGTTATTGCACAGTTGCTATTGCAACCAAATTTAAAATATTATAACTGTATTGGAGGACAGTCATGTCAAGATAATGTAATTATTGTAAAAATCTATAGATATTGTAACATTATATACGGTATACAACAGTGAATAATGGAGACTGGTTTACTGAGATCAGCTATGATTGTACACTCTAATAGCAGCAGGTGGAAAAGACCTTCGATATGGCTCTTTCAGACGCTTGGGATGTATTAGTCTATGGCTGAAGGAGCTGCTCAGAGATTCAACTGCTACATCCAGGGGGTGAGACTTCTCCAGCAATTATTATAGCTTAGCTACCATCCTCCTTTCTCCCACCTCCTGTACAGTATCCAGGGCAATCCCCAGAACTGAGCTGAGTCTTTTCCTATCTGCAATAGAAATGCTGCTGCACCAACAGACCACTACATTGAAGATGGCTGATGCCACTACAGAGTCAAAAAAGGTCTCCAGTAGTGCTCCCTGCACTCCGAAACACCTTAGTATCCTCAACAGTCTGTGTTTTCTGTCCAGTCCAGTTTTCTGTTCAAATGAACACCCAGGTATGTCTGCAGGTGACAGGTTGCTGGACTGAACTTAAAGTCTGCAGTGTAGATGAAGCTTATGCTTATCCAGAGCGACTTACAAAAAGAGCTTTGAAGTTTTTGTCATTGGATGGATACTTACACTAAGTTACTAGGTTACTAATTACGTGCCATGTCAAACACAGTTGTGAAGTTTATTTTATTTTTTTTCACAAATAACAGTCTCTTAACCCAAGCATAGCAAGGATAAAAGAGCAAATGTGTCACACAGCATCACATGAGCAGCAAATACACTGTCATATCAAAGTTTGTACCTTGAACTTCTGAAACTATATACTGTAAAATGTATCTAAAGTAACTAAAATAAAAACAATGAAAACAAGAAAGGAAAAACAAGGCTTGCTACTTGTCCCAATATTTTATTAAACCATGAGGATTGTGCAGCCTGGTTTAGTGAGACACTGATATAATAAATCTGTAATGTCTTAGCTTCATAACAGTGTTGTGATTAGAGCTTATATCTTTAATGTTAATCCAATTAAAACATGCTCTCATATTTATTACACTCTCTTACGCCATTTAAACCTCAGCATGTTGGGTGGATATTGTGTAAATACAGAAATAGCGCCCCAAACTGTTAAAACAAAAGCATAATGTTCATGCATTTCTAATGTGTGTGTAAAATATACAGTACACGCTGCAATACCAAAGGATTTTTTTTTTTATTATTTGCAAATAAAAAAATAATAATAAAGTAATTAGCATTTTATGGACTGGAGGTTTTTATACAGGGATGTTGTTGATCTGTCTCACTGTGGGTTCCCGAGCGCAGTAATACACAGCTGTGTCTTCAGTCTGCATGTTCTGTCCTGTTAATGTTACTGTGTTGCTGGACGTGTCTCTGGAAACCTGAAACCTGCTTTTCAGTTTCTCACTGTAGTAAGTGCTACCACTATAATCTATCATTCCAATCCACTCCAGAGAGGCCTGCAGGCTGTCGTATCCAGGGCGTACGGTGGTTGCTATCAGTTACTGAATATCCAGACACTTTACAGGTCAGAGTCAGTGACTGACCAGGGGTTACTATAGTGGATGCAGGCTGGGTCAGCTCAACACAGTGAACACCTGTTAAAGAAAAGTTATTTTAATTTAGTAAAAGTAAAAAGCTATAATTAACCAAAAAAACTGTATTATACAGTATATTAAATGTAAAACACTTACAGTGCACGGCTGCCAGCAGCAGCAGAAAAGATGTAGACGTCATGGTGTGTTGAAGCAGAACAAGTAAAAGCTCTTAGTCTTCATTGCTTAAATATACAAGATGGAAGGACATTTGCATAGAGACATTCTTCATCTGTCTTAAGCAAAGTAGAACTTTACAACATTAGGTAAAAAATAAAACATACTGTAGCAGGGGTGCTATTATAAGTAACTTTGTGGTGGGATAAATACAGTGAAAATTTGCAGTAAATAAAAAATAATTATCATAATAAATGTGATAAAAAAAATAAATTCTGAGAAACCATGACAATTTCTCTCAAAATTCTCCATCCTGAATATCCTGAAGATTTGTCTATGCATTTCACAAATACACCTTCACAAAATATATAAGGAATATAATGCTACAATTTATTTATTAACATTAACATTACATTAACATGTAACACATAATTAATAATGCATAATATACTGTATAATGTGCATATTTTAGTGCATATACTCTTGACCTAAATGAATATACAAATCACATTGAGCATTAAATTAATGCAGACAATCATGAAATTCCAAAAGGTTCACATACTTTTTCTTGCCAATGCATTGCTTTTAGTCCTGTCTGAGTTTGTGTTTTACCAATTATGAAGGTTTAACAAATAAGGAGACAGGTGTTAATGGATGTGTTTATGCACATTCAGGTGTTTTCAGGTTATTATTTTTTAATAAGAAAACACACACAGCAATTTGACAAGCTATATGTCATATAAGTTTTATAAGTAAGGGTTAACTTTGGGCCTTACATTATAACAAAGTTATAAAATCCTTTATTGTCATGTTATAAAACATCATATTAATGAGATTCAAAGTCAGGTCCTTCCACCTTTTCAGTTTTTACTGATAATCACCTGACACCACTCTCATTGATAAGCTACATGAATCTACAGTCTGCGCTGAGCAAAATGTAACTGGTGAATTCGCCACTCCTAGCATCCATCTGAAGTGCACCCACCTTTATTAACATTTAAATTAAATTAAAACATATATTTGAAATAGCAGGTGGTTATTTCATACACAGATTATTGCTCTCTGTGTCATTAGGAGTCGCTGAAGGAGTTATAGACTATAGGAAACATTATGATTTTTAGGTCAGACAGTACAGTTGTATGGGGGATGTACATTATTTAATATTGCTGATAAAAACATATAGGTTAGTTAGATTTTTCAGTGGAAATGGATGTTTAATCAGTGAATTCAGTAATAATATAGCATTTGTCCAACAGTGTGCTGTGGACAATAGAAGTGCAATACACAGTCTGTTTATAAAAAAATAGTAGGAGACAAATAACGCGGAAGAACATAAACTTTTCCTCGAGGTAGAAACTTCAACACCTACAGTAGCATGGTGTGTGCATTGTGTCTATAAGAGTTCCTTTGATGTGTTTATTTCAAATAATCTATGAATATTCTTACGTCCCATCTCCTTACACAAATCTTATCAACCGGCCTACACATTATTTCATTTATTTATTTAGAGCTCCTATTACAGTATATACATCCCTGTGTAGAATGTACAGAATCAAGAACATACAGTATAAGTGCTTCCCTGTGATCCCTGCAGCTGGAACTAACTTTTTGTTGCTGTTTTAGAAACTTTCTTGGGTACTTTATTTTTGCAATTCTTAAGGAAAAAGTTCAAATAATTTTCACATTGCAGTGTTTCCTACAAGTGTGAAAAATACTTGCGGTTGTAGCCATCGGGCTGCTAAATATTACAGTTTTTGTTAGGGGAATCCACTGTTCTGTGTCACTGTCAGTCTTGCACAGTAATACACAGCTGTGTCTTCAGTTTGCAGATTCTGTCCTTGAATTGTTATTGTGTTAGTAGCAGTGTCTCTGGAGATTTATTTTTTAGTTACTCACTGTAAACTGTTCTCCCACCAACCCAGATACATCTAATCCATTCCAGGGCTTTTCCTGCAGGTTGTTTAATTCAAGCTGTATACTAGCTTCTAACTGAATATTAAAGCCTGCAGGGAATGGAGAGACTCTGGCCAGACTGCACTATCATGTCAGCAGACTAATAAATCTTTGTGTTCTAAAACTGTGCTGTATTTCCATACAGTATAGTCTTTCAATATCTGTAAAGGAAAGTTTAATTAATTGAGATTATTTAAAGTAACACATACAGTAGTATTGTGTTATTTTGCATATATGATAGACTATAGTATCAGTTGAATTGCAGTTTTAATCTCTTGTTTGTTATTCAGATTTGCATGAGTAAATGATGTGTCTTTTACTGTATGTAGACTGTATGAGGTGTTTTTGTACAGGGATGTTGTTGATCTGTCTCACTGTGGGTTCCCGAGCGCAGTAATACACAGCTGTGTCTTCAGTCTGCATGTTCTGTCCTGTTAATGTTACTGTGTTGCTGGACGTGTCTCTGGAAACCTGAAACCTGCTTTTTAGTTTCTCACTGTAGTAAGTGCTACCACTACTACCACATATAAATCCGATCCACTCCAGAGTTTTTCCTGCAGGTTGTCGTATCCAGCCTGTACAGTAGCTATCAGTTACTGAATATCCAGACACTTTACAGGTCAGAGTCAGTGACTGACCAGGGGTTACTACTGAGGATGCAGGCTGGGTCAGCTCAACACAGTGAACACCTGTTAAAGAAAATATTGTAATGTTGTATCAGCAAAAGGTTATGAAATTTGTATTTTAAAATTAAGCATAAAACACTTACAGTGTACGGCTGCCAGCAGCAGCAGCAGTAGGGATGTAGAGATCATGGTGTGTGTTGAAGCAAAATGAGTAAAAGCTCTTGCTCTTCATTGCTTAAATATAACAGGGAAGGACATTTGCATAGAGACACTCCTTATCTGAGTGGAACTTTGCTGAGTTGTGGATTTCTGTTTAAACTTTAACAAATACGAAGATTGAGAACATTTAAGAGATAACGATAAGCTTATAGACAAACAGGTTTTATAGTATTATATTAGGTGAACACATGCAGATACTGTACACATCAAAAGCTTCAGGTATGCTCACATCAAACTTTTAGAAAGGTGAAAAAATAATATGATCTCTGTAATTTACCCATGGTAAATCAAAACAGGTAAACAGGAAAATAAAACTCATTAAAGCTGTTAAAGTTCTTATGCTTTAGTAATTTAATCCACTCTAGAGACAGTTCTTAATTGTCAAGAAATGAATTTTATATGATAAATAAGTACATTTTAAAATTAGATGCATTTAAATTGGTTTAGAGGTTTTGTAGCCACTGTCTGTATAAGCAGGGCCGCTGCTGGCCAAATGGGTGCCCTAAGCAGAAATGTACTTTTGTGCCCCCTCCCCCAAATATTACGGAAGTAAAAATAAAATAATAATAATAAAAAAAAACACCTACAATAGGGGCCAAAATAAAACTTTATTCAAATAAAAGTGAATACATAAATAAATTGCATCATTTATAATTTACAATTGTAGCTCTACAGCAAAAAATACAAATTACACTTTAAATAAAACATTTATAATAAATAAAATAAACAATAATAAACTGAAATAAAATAAGTTTCACAGGATTATGAATGTACATGAAAGTGATGCACGAGCTTTATCTTGGTCTTTTTTTTTTTTTTCGTTTCTCGGCGCCGGACTGTTGACGTATTTTTCCAGGACCTGGCATATTGTTTAATTATTATCATCTTTGGCCAAATACGCAGCCGTAACAAAGGTGAGGGCGCACGCATCACCACATGTACTTAGCCTACTCTGCGTTCACCGTATAATGCTATATATACATTTAGATTTTTGTTTATTTGTATGTGTATATTATTAATATTTATGTATTATTATAACATATAAAAACAATTTTTTTGAGCAGCTGGGATGGTGCCCCCCTGGGAGTTAGTGCCCTACGCAGACTGCGTACTCTGCGTATAGGAAGCGGCGGTACTGTGTATAAGTGTTTATAAGATACATGATTAAGTTGAACTAAAATGTTTAAGTTGTTATTGCTGTTTTTATTTAAATGATGCTTTTGCTCCATGTTCTGAGAGAATTGTTGATCTGTTCTCATTTCAGAAAAGGTTTCTTTTAAAAACAAGTTTCATGAGTTTTACTTCTATAGAAGTGACCTACTGCCCCCTATAGATAAAATAAAACATTTACATTTTTGTTCCTCTTTTTTTGCACAGATATTTTCTAAACAAGACAGGGAACACAAAATCAACACAGCAAAAGACTTATACATCAGAAATAACATCTAGAGCACCTTAAAAAAAAGAGCTGGATACATTAAAAAAGCAGGGATTTACAAATGTGAGTATTTCATTTTCTAGCCCTTGTCCTCATCGTATCAATACATTTCAAGAACTGGAAGTATTTAACAAAGTTACACATAAACAAGGTGAAGGAGGGAAGTTTGCCTTGCCACTTACAGCTATGAATATAGTATTTACAGTATCCAAAATTAATACAAGAATAACAGTGCTTGACATACTAGAATCACAATTATCCATAAAATAAATAATATCTATATAGCAAAAAAAAAAGGTACAGTATATTATCCAATTTTAATGAGAACCAGCTGTGTACATCAGACCAAAAAGACTTAACAAATGGGCTTGAAAAAAAATAAATCATCAAGAATTTCTGTCTCGGAAGAACAAAATATACAGGAATACATCTAATTTAAATCATTTAGGTAAAACGTCACTGACAGGGTATATAGCCGATACTATTTTGAAATGGGCTTCTTTTATTAGTGGGGCAATGGGACATGATAAATAAAAAGTAATGTTTTTTTTTTTTGTTTGTTTTTGCTTAAAGATACTTCAATATTTTCTCTTACAATACAATATTAAAAGTCTCTAAAATGTTTCTTTTATAAAAACCAGACTAATTAACCTGTTATTGCAGTTTTTCTTTCTAATAATCAAATTTTTCTTTTTTTAAGAATGCAAAGAAGGTTTTCCCCAAGACAATTGCATACAACCATGTAACATTCGAAGAAGAGAAATAGGGACTGCTTTGCAAACTTTTTTTTTGCATACTTTTTTTTTGCAAATATGGGATACTAATCCCATATTTTCGAACATAATCTTCGTAAGATATTATTTGAGCACTGGAACTCAATTAATCATGAACAAATTTTACACCACTGTTATATCAGTCTGCTTTATAGAGAGTGTTCACTTTCAAAAGCTACACTCGATGCTGCGTGAAATCGCTATGGGAACATCTTTTCGTGTTGCCGGTTGTAAAGCATGTGTGTATTAAACATGCCAAATTTCGGCTTATACAACCTCGGTCAGGTGATGTCGTCTGATAAGACGCACCTGCAGGTTATAAATAGGAGTGAACCGGAAACATTCCTCCAATCTTTTTGTCTTCAGACCGCATTGTGTCGCGTGTGTGTTTACAAGCAAACTAAGAAAAAGAAAAGTGTTTAACGCATCGATAAAAAAGAATTTAAAGCGAGATGTGTTCCTCCTTGTAACAGATTCCTTATCTATCTACACACTTTTTGTTTTGAGTGTTTGGGTGAAGAGCACACTCAACTTGGGCTTCAAGGAGACTGTGAGCATTGTGATCTTCTCCCCATGAAAGTGCTTTGCGCGCGCCTCGCTTTCTTCAAAGAAAAACCATGAGCCGCATCGCATTCCTGGGGCTCAAAAGCCGATCTGGCAGAGGTGCGCGAGACGGATTCCCCCCTCCTTTCTCTCGCCCTCTCATCTGATCGGGAAGTTTCTCCCTCCACCTCGCAAGCGCGCCTCTGCGCTTCTTGTGAATGTGAAGGAGAGACTTTCTCTCTTGCTTCTGCGGAAATGGAAGTAGCTACCTCAGAACCCTCCTCCAAGAAAAACAGAGAGTGTGAGGAGCTGTTTAAAGTAATAACGCATGCAGTCGAGCGGCTGCATATTGATTGGCCGCAGGAGCAAGCCTTCCCCAGGTGCTCTGATTTAGATGACAGATTTCTGTCGGGTGGCCAGGAGATGGAGCCACAACGCCGCTCTCTCCTCTTTTTTGGCGACCTCCACAACAAGTTAACTCATTCTTGGAGCAAGCCCTACTCATCCCGTATTTTTGTACCATCGACGTTTTATGCGAATATCGTTGATGCGAAAGCGGGCGGTTATATGATGATGCCCCAGATAGAAGAGACGCTTGCGAGCTCTCTCTCTCCTGGGACATCATCCTCCCTGAAAAAGCCAACACTTCCCTCCAAGCCATGTAGACTCTCATCTACCCTGGTAGGAAAAGCTTTTTAGGCAGCAGGTCAGGCTGGCGCTTCACTGCACACCATGGCGGTCTTGCAGACGTACCAGGCTGATCTGCTAAAAGACTTGAGCACTGGCAGCACTGTGGATGAAAGAGCATTCACAGAATTACGCCGGTCTACAGACTTGTCTCTTCGTGCGACCAAGCAGACGGCCCGTGCTATCGGCCGTTCTATGGTACCCGCAGAGAGGCACCTGTGTATAAACCTGACAGGCATCAAGGATAAGGATCGTGCATTCCTCCTTGATGCCCCTATCTTGCCTTCCGGCCTGTTCGGCGACGCTGTTAATTCTGTCGCCACTAGGTTTCGGGAAGCGAGGCTATATGAACAGGCCTTCGGGAAATTTCTTCCCCGCCATGCTAAAGAGTCGGGACCCAGTCTCGAACAGGTCCGCCTCAAAGAGATCAGACCGCCGCACTGTCTTCTTCTCTACGAAGAAGTTCTGAAGCTCATGCTCCCAGGACCGTGGGGGTGCTCTATCACCCCGCACATATACAAAATGTATAGATGCAATCCTGGCTCCCCTGCGACTCCAGGTCATCCGTATTTTAAATTACATATACGACTGGCTGATTCTGGCCCAGTCTCAGGAGCTACCGCTTCGACATCGGGATGTCGTCCTAGCTCATCTCCATTCTTTAGGATTGAGACTCAACACTACAAAAAGGGTTCTCTTTCCGGTTCAGAGGACAACATACTTGGGTGTCACATGGGATTCGATTATTATGCGGGCACAATATTATTGTCATCACAAAATGTTAACGACAGACGCTTCCCTTACGGGCTGGGGTGCATTCTTGGATGGCCGTCCAGCCCAAGGGAGCTGGTGAGGCCATCTTCTCGCGTAGCACATCAATTGCCTCGAAATGATAGCTCTATTTTTGGCCCTAAAGCACTTCCTCCAGCAGTTGAGAGGCTACCATTTTCTAGTGCGGGTGGAATCTGGGAAAGATTTTTTATAGCAGAGGTGGACCTTTTTGCCTCCCAAGAGACAGCACAATGTCCCCTCTACTACTCTCTGACTTGTCCAGCTTTCCTGGGTCTGGACGCGATGGCCCATATGTGGCCCAGATTACGCCTTTATGCGTTTCCTCTGATAGCTCTGCTCCCAGGAGTCCTGGCAAGGGTTTAGCACCCCGTTGGCTGACCAGAGTGTGATTCTCGGATCTAATATCTCTCCTCAACAGCTCACCATGGGTGATTCCAGTGAGGAGGGATCTTCTGTCTCAGGTGCAGGGGACAATATTTCATCCCCGGCCCGAGCTTTGGAACCTTCACGTTTGGCCCCTGAGCGGGACCAACTAAAACAAGCTGGTCTTCCAGCCAGCGTAATTGAAACTATACTAAGTGCATCACACTCTGATTGATGAGGTTTCTGTGGGAAAGCACCCTTTAGTTGCCTGTTTCATTCTTGGAGCTAAAGGTGGTTGATGCCACCTACTAGAGCCACTGTCCTGTCTTTGGATTTATCTATCGTGCTCGAAGGTCTGATTGACACCCCTTTCGAACCACTAGAGTCAGTGCCTGTCAAGCTTCTGACCCTTAAGATGGTTTTTCTGATGGCCATTACCTCTCTGAAGAGAATTAGAGATCTGCACGCCTTGTCAGTCTCTCCATCCTGCCTAGACTTTGCAGGTTGGTCCTCTGTGTGTGTGTGGGTGTGCAGGCATATAACATGGTTATTATCCTATAATCCTCCTGATGGTGTTTATTTTCTTAGTTTTATAATAATATTGTAGAAAAGGAATAAAATCTACAGTATGTGCTGATCTTCATGGCACTGTCCCAATCAGCTTCAACATGTTTTATCAACTCTTGTTTAAGTAGAGAATAAGTGCCTCTAATAGACCATAAAGCATAATAAAAACACACTTCTATTTAACCAAAGACTGTATATCCAGTACCAAGTTATAAATGTGTTTATTATTATTATTATTGTTGTTGTTGTTGTTGTTAATAATAATAATAATAATAATAATATTATTATTATTTATTTATTTATTAATTTATCTATTTATTTTTGTTAAATAGCACAAAGCTTAACCATACCAACATATTATTTACCATCGTAATGTAGAAGCTGATCCTATTGGAAAGAAACAATTATTCAGTGAGTGGGCTGCAGGACAATTATATGGTCATAAACTTCACATGGAATCTGGAGAATCTGGAGAAGCTTTGTTCCTACAAAAAAAAAAAAAAAAAAAGACTAAGTAAACTTTTAAAATATGACTGTAATGTAAAATGTAATTTAAACTACTGCTCAAGTGTTATAGAAGATCTTATACTTTAAAATTGCCTGTGATCATTTAATATTTTATCATGAACTATATTAAAAATGATGGAAAATTATTTGTGTGAGCAGGTTAATTTTTATACCAGTATAAATTTGCATAAACACACTACAACTAATATGTTTCATAGTTTCATGGTTCCTTCTTCAAAACAATGGAGATGCTGCCCCTACTGATGAATTTCAGAACTTTGTAGTAGTGATGCTGCACACAACCTTTACATTTCATTAGATCAAGGTCAAATATCTTTGGTATAATTATGCTGAACAATCTCAGTGCTAACATAGTAAGTGCATTACACTAAACATCAACCTGTACTGTTCCTGCAGCTTTTACCATCAACATAACAGCAAGCAGTTGACATAAACATCAATTCAAAATTGAGGTGTTTGATTAAAGTTATGACTTTAACAACAGCATACTTTAAAAAAAAATAATCTTTGTGTATAAAATATTAAAATCTAAAGTGTGAATAAATGAAGTTGTTCCTAATTAAAGTCTCTGATGTTCAGCTTCCTGATGGGGGAGTATTTACAGATCATTACGGATGTGCTTGTGTAAGTTTTTGTACAGCTGTGTGTCACTGTGCGCGTGTCATCTCGAGCACAGTAATAAACAGCCGTGTCTTCAGCTTTCAGACTCTTCACTTCTAGGTACAGCATGTTTTTATTTGTGTCTTTAGTGATGGAGAACTGGCCCTTCAGCAGCTGAGCGAAATAAGTGCCATCATCACCAATGCGGCCGATCCACTCTAGGCCTTGTCCTGGTTTCTGACGAATCCAGTGCATGTAGTAGCTGCTCACTGAGAATCCAGAGACAGTACAGGACAAAGTGACTGACTCTCCAGGACTCTTCACCACAGAAGGAGAGGTTGTCAGGGACTGTCCATAAGAATCTGGAAAAGAAGTGCACAACTAGTCGATGTTATGTTATAATGTTTATAAGGACAGAATAACATGCTTTATAGTAATGGTTACATGCAAAAGTCTGAAACATACATAAAATTAGTGAAAATGAAATACAGTATCTTAAAATCATCCTTCTCTGAGTTCTGCTTCACCTAGATTTAAAGTGTATGGGAGTGTTAACTATAACAGAGTTCACTGCAAAATAGAGCCAAGAGCTTGATGTTTATACCCAACTCAACTATTTGAATAGGGCGTGTCCATGAGCACTATGGGTCTATTAGAACCAAGCCACAGATCTTTCAGTGTATAGATGAGTGAATGATTATAATGTATGTAGAATCCTTACAACAGAATGTTTCACTTTTATAAGAGTTTAAGAAGAAGCATTTTTTTGAAGAACCCTTACCTAGCTGGTAAACAGTCAATGTATTTTCATGATATATCTTGTATCAGTAGTGTGCTCCCCAAACCAAATCAAGACTGAACTGTGACTAAGCACATTCTTGGAAAGTTGAATTAAATTTCACTTTCACTTTCAGTTAAATTGAGTTATATTTGAAACCCCACTAACCACAAGATTTCATATTTGGATTAATATTCTATTTGTTGTTATATGTTTTCCCTTAATGCTTAAAGTGCCACTGTTATGCTTTTTTAAATATTTTCTTTCATGCAGTGTGTCATGTAGCTGTATGTGAACACAAACTATCTGCACCATCTGTGACACTGACAGTGCACGATAAAAGAAGTTTTTGTCTCTTACAAAAAAGAGTCGGCTCACATTCGCCTAAACGAGTCGTTATCAATTCTCCACGAGATCCACGTCACTCCGTAACATATTTGCATAATGTCCCCCCACGTTCTACGTCACGAACAACTTGCCCGCCATCTTACAATTAACTTTACCACACTCTTGTTAATGTTACAATAAATATTGGTTATATCTTTGCTTGGTTGTTGTGCACCATTTTCGTTTACTTTATTTAGTTTTGTATAATACACGTTTGCTTTATCTACTTGTTTGTGTTTGTCCTTTTTGCTCACCGGCCTTTTAACGCAACACCGACACAAAGATAAAAGACCTCTCGATTATTGTAGCCACAGTTAAAATAAAATTAGCTGGTCGTTACACGGTAAAACCTTTTCTATGTATTGACCGGTCTCCAGAGCGGACTCACATTTCAGGGATCTTCACCACAGAAGACTGACAATCATTGACTGTCCATAAGAATCTAGAAATGAACAGCATAACCAGCTAGTATTGTGTTTTAATGTTGTGAAACAGGACAAAATGATTGATTTTTCAAGTAATCATCTTACAAAAAAGAACAAACAAAATTCGGTAAAATGAAATAGTGTCTTAATCAATCTTCTATAAATCCTGCTTCACCCAGATTTAAAGTACATGTGAGCGTTATCTAAGTACCTGACTCTATCTAAATAGAAATTATTCATAAGCACTATTGCTGTATTAAATCTAAAAATTTAGATGAGTGTACGATTAAGATCCTTTGACAGGGTGCTTTACTATCAGAAACTTTTGAAGTTGAACCATTTAAGTACTATTACTGTACCTTTTTTTTAAATACAAACGTAGCCAAGTGAACCTGAGGAAAATATATATTTGATACACTGCAAAATTAATAAAAATCTATTTTTTTAAATGTACTTATTCAAAGTGTTAGAGAAGGTAAGATATGTAAGATTATTGTATAAAATAAAATACTTTATCACCATGCTTGTTTGAATTCATACAGTAAATAAAAAATCATGAAGAACACAGAGAATGTTCCTAAATATAACTTTATTCAATCTAAATACAATTTTATTTGTTTATTTGTATAGTGCCTTTAACAATGCTCATTGTCATACAGCTGCATAACATCATGACATACAGTACTGTTAGACACAGTCATAGCAGTTTGCCAAAGAAGAGAGGGCCCAAATGTACAACTAGCAACAGACAGAGATGGGTGAATTGGTGACGGGTGATTGCACAGACTGCTCTCTTGTAATACAGAAAAATTCAACAAAATAGTTTTTTTAAAATATGGAGTGTGCATTGTCTTTCCATGCTAGTTCTGTTCCTACAGTCCAAAGACATGGATATTAGACTAATTGGCACTCCAAAATTTCCTGTAGTGTGTTAATGTGAGTGTGTACAGTATGTGTGTGTCCTGGGATGGATTGGCACCCCATCCTAGCCATAAGGCTCCTGAGATTGCAATTATATGTTGATGACTCTCAACATGTCCACCATGCTCATGGGCTGCTGTCAGATTATTATTATTATTATTATTATTATTATTATTATTATTATTATTATTATTATTATTAGTAGTAGTAGTAGTATTATGTCTGTTGATTTTGTCGATTAGGCCTCCTCAATAAGGGTTTCATGGAAGAACATGACAACACATCAAAATGATAAGGCAATGTTTTTCCATTTTTTCTTACATAAATAATTTCTCTACTGGAAATTTTTGTAGAGGATGTTGTTGATCTCTCTTACTGGGGTTGACTTGTGCAGAAATACACAGCTGTGTCAACACCTCCATGGATAACTGTTTAAGTTTATATTTTAATAAACAAGAAGATTAAGATCATTTGTTAGGAGTTGTTCATACACAATCAGGTGTTTAACACGACATTAAGGGTACTTTCATTACACCCACGTGAATTATCTTACACCTACTGTACATGTTGTTTGTGTACATGCTAAAGAAATGAAAATTCTGAATTAATCAAGCATCCAAATCCAATACAGATTTCAGATCATCATGCTGATGGTAGATGGATAAATTAGGTTATACAGTGGAACCTTGGATTACGAGCATAATTCGTTCCAGAAGCGGGGACGTCTTTCAAAACAGTCAAATTCCCCCATAAGAAATAATGAAAACTCTAATTATTCGTTCCACAGCCCAAAAAATAAATACATTTATTTAAAATATTATATAATAATAAAATATTATTATTAATTAATTATTATACAAAATAATTAATACAAAATATAAAGTAAAAATAAAATAAATTAACCTGCACTTTACCTTTAAAAAAAGTACAAATAAATCCCAACAGATAAGTGTTTCCGTTTATGCGTGCAGACGCTGTGTGTGTGTATGTTTGTATATGTGTGTGAAGCTAAAGTAAGAGGATAGGAGGAGTCAGATCAGACCCCCCCTCTTCGCGTCTTACACAGTAACACTTCCTCCTCTCTTACTTGAGTTTCACACACACACACACACACACACACACACACTAACAGAAAAACTTTTTATGAGAAAAATTAGCAAAGAACATCGCTAATAACTCTCGTATGAGCGCACGCTAACAAAATCACTGCTGTAAAGTAAAAACCTTTGTAAAGAATCGCAGTTATCAGCTCATACCTATTTAAATAACACTCTGACACCGCCACACCGCCAGATTATTGAGTGCCTCACTAGCGAAATATTCCAGCGATTTTTTTTTTTCATTGTCTATTGATCTCGACCACGTTTTGTTTTTCCCTGACCATGATTTCGCTATTCGTTTTTGGACTCCAGCCTTTTATATTTTGTGTTGCCTACTTCTTACCTGGTTACGACTACGAGCTTGGATCTCGGACTTCCCCACGTCTCTCCGGCTTCGACCCCCACCTGTTTCACGACAACGATCAATCCTTGCGCCTCGCTGAGCTCTCGCTCCTTCAATCCAACTCAAAATTTATCGCAGAGCTCTCACTTCACGCGCTGACTTTGCGCGCCGCCGCCGACGCAACACAAGGATCATGCTGCACACGCCAGCATAAATCTCAGCCGCCATTTTTCACTCGGGTTGGCTCTAAACGCTTCCGCATTTATGCAATGCTTGCGTCACGTACAACGCCCCTCGCTTCAATGCATTCACGCCGGCACTCCGTGGTTCCGCATTCCAGCGAAGCCCCTCTGCTTTTACTGCAGTGCAGAGTTTATCATCGTTTACAAGCACTCATAAGCGCCACTTCATTTGCTCGCCCTGCCTGCACTTGGATCCATTACGCCCCCTAGCGAGCCTGACAAAAGGGGTCCTTTAACCTCTTTAATGAGACTTTCTTTTGATTTACACGCGCGCACACACATGTTATAAGAAACAGTAAAAACCCAAAATAAAAAAGAATCCAAGGTTTCACTGTAATGTATTTGCATCAAGCATATTGCATTTTAAAATGGTTAGGTACATGGAGTAAATCTAGGTAAAGAAAAAACAATTCATATCATAAATAATGCAAATACTGAAAATGTTTCTTAAAATAATTGAGGTATTTGTCTGATACTGAATAAGTCTGATGCAAATTGTGGATTTAATTTTTAACGTTTCATTTGTTGAGCTCTGCTGCCTCACTTTGCATTTTTAAATTAGTGTATAGCAAACTATGAGAACAGATTGTTTTACTTAGAAACAGTCTGTATTAGTCATAAATGCACTTTTCCTAAATATTCTGTGAAATAAATGAATAACATTTGAGTCCTGTGAATGTTTTAAAAAAAGCTTTGTATGTTTAAAAACTAACACAAAATGACTAATAAACCTTCATTCATCTGAATAAAATGTAAAAGTATGAGTGAGCTGGGTTAGTTGTTGTCTTGATGTAGTGTCTTAAAAATTACTTAAGATTTTTGTAAGAGGAATCCACTGTTCTGTGTCGCTGTGTGTACTTTGCGCAGTAATACACAGCTGTGTCTTCAGTTTGCAGATTCTGTCCTTGAATTGTTATTGTGTTAGTAGAAGTGTCTCTGGAGATGCTGAACTTATTTTTTAGTTTGTCGCTGTAAGCTGTACTCCCACCACTATAGATACATCCAATCCACTCCAGAGCTTTTCCTGCAGGTTGTCGAATCCAATCTGTACGATAAGTCGTAACTGAATATGAAACCTTACAGGGGATGGAAAGACTCTGGCCTGGCTGGACTGTCATGGCAGCAGGCTGAGTCAGTTCCTCTCCATGCACATCTGTGGAGGAAATAATAATGTGATATCACTCACAATGTACAGTGTTCTAGACATTAATTATTATTGTGGTAAATGAATATATTATATAAAGTACTCACAGAAAGCAGCTGTCAGCAGGAGCAGTAGAGATGTAGAGAACATGATTGTTTTTTGTCTTTTCTGTTTAACAGAGACCATCACATCACATCACATAAATTAAGTGATATAGAGCCCTGCTGGTTGTATTTGCATATCTGGTGATGACGGGAGGAGTTAGTATTTAAAACAAATTTAAAAAAGGCAAGAAATAACTTTTATAGAGGATATGTGGCTTTTTAATTTGAAAACCATTTTCTTTGACAAAAGTCACTTTTACATTAGAAGAAGAATAAAATAATTATTCTAATATTAATAATATTAAAAGCATTAACCCATTTCAATCAACACATTTCTTTCTTTTTTTCTTGTATCGCTCAATTCACTTAATTTCCTATAACATCTCTTTTAATACATTTACCCTTTAAAAAAAAAAAATTTCTGTTATTTGAATAAAAAATGTTACAGGACAAACACAGCTTATTATGACAGGTGCAAATAATAATAATAATAATAATAATAATAAAAATAGTAAACTAGCTTCGTATCTGACCATAGAACACAGAACACCAACTAAACCAAAAAATAACACGTTACACTATCACAATCTACACTATCACTTTACTGTATACATCACAGCACTTGCTAGATAGCAGCACTTTCCTTATGCTTGTTAGTTATTATATACACTATGGATGAAATTGTAATTATACATGCAGAGGAATTTAACTTTGTAATCACAGTGCTGCTGGAGACCTCAGCTGAAAAATAGATTTTGTCCTTGTACTTTACTTGTACAGCCAGTACTGGAGTTGTGGTACCAGCTTATCCATTCCAGCGCTAGTCTTGATGCACGTCATACTTATTTACAGTAGTACAGGAACTTGGGACTGAGTATCCAGTGATCTTTAAACAGTGCTGTAGTAAAAAGTTATAATGTAGGTCTCAGGAGAACATGCTCTTACAGGCCTTAAATCTCATAAGGAATTATATTTTTCATCCATTTCTATTGTGGGTGCAGGAAAAATAGTATAAAGTACAAGACCAAAAGGTTGTTTAAAATCAATATGTCTGTTTGGACTAGTAGTTTGGTTAGGGTTTACAGAATCAGCTTTTTTTTTGCTTCGACAACTCAATTTTAATAGACCAAAAATATATTTTAAACGGTATGGACGCATGTATATGTACTTTATTATTTAGGCTATGATTTGTTACAGCCAAATTATTTCATGTAAAGTTTTTACACACACATAAAAATTAAATTTTTGAACCTGACACAATAAATATTCATCATCTGTTGACTTTGTTTGTTGTATTGAGTTTGTTGATTAGGAGTCAACAAAACAAACAGACTAATATTTTAACAAAAAAATAGTACTGAATGACCCTTAGCCCCACAATCAAACTGTTTTAGAGTTTCAGTTCTGTTATATTTAACTAAGCGTTGGACTATTTTTTATAACAGTATAAATGAAAATATATATACAGATTCTTCTTTAAAAACAGGCTGCTGCTGCCCCCTATAGGCGACTCTAATTGTCTGCCAAGCAATTTGAGCGTCTGCCAAATGCCTAAATGTAATTGTAGAAGGTTTTTTTTTTTTGGCAGTGGTTATTGGTTATATTGTGTGTGTATATATGTGTGTGTGTGTGTGATTTTTGTTTGCACATGTGAGTACAAATAAAATATAATATCATAAAAACATCATTTTCTAAGTTCTGTTTCACTCTGATTTAAAGTGTATGTTGGTGTTATCTATCACAGAGCTCACTAGAAACTAAAACAGCCAAGATCATGCTGTTTACACCTTTATTTCAACAGTTTATTTTATTTTATTCATTCATTTAAAAAAAAAAAATAGTTAGCTAGGTAGTCATGCTGAAATTGTCTGAACTACAATTGTCTGAAGTCATTCACCATGTTAAAAGTATTGGAATTTCTATCTCTGGCATCATGAATTATTCATGAATAATAATTCACTGATTAAATATTTATTCCCACTGTTAATTAAATATTCTGAAAAAAAGAACAGATTGTAAAAGCTATGATTTAAAATAACTTAGATGAATTTTAAAAGAATGTAATTTTTAAGCAATTTGTTGTGCATTCTCAAAGACACAAGGTGTTAATTGTTCATTCTTAATAATCAGTAGTATAGATTTGCCTGAAATGTTTTTTTATAAAATATGCTATTATTATTATTATTATTATTATTATTATTATTATTATTATTATATTTATAATTATATTCATTTTAGACAGTTAGCATTATACAGTATTACAGTATACATAAGGTTGGTGTGTTTCCTCTTATTGTTATACTGACGTTGACATTACTGAGAGGCACGTTGACATTACTGAGGTGCTATTACCTAACTTTAGGGTTCATGTTATTGCACTTATGAGTTACACTGTAGGACTATTATGACTAACTCTTTATAACCATATCTAGCTTTTCCCCCACTTTAACCCTAACTTTTGTCCAGCAACTGTGCTCTTAACATTGAATTCCAATAGGACTGGACGTACACCTGTGAAGCCATCTGATCTATTATTATTGGACTTGGAGAGACACGCTCCCCTTAGATTCACATGTTGGGAAACAAACTCTTGTTGGGTCTGACACATTAAGGAAAAAAGTCTTCAAAAGTTACATCTTTGCTAGATTTTAAAAATGGTTATGATATTGTGATATAAAAGAATCAGTAAGATACTGATAAGCATCTGGTGTTATCGAGGTATTTTATTGACCTCTAAGCAAAATAGAACCTGTATTTTCCTGTTTTATGCAGATCACTGTTTTAACTTTGACTAGTTTTGTAAGAATAGAGCTTTCTTAAGTAATGTTTGTGTGTTTTAACTGTTGGGGTATTGTTAGGCCAACTTGTTTTTGTTTTGTTTTTTTTAGAAAAAACAATTACTTGAACTATATCAATGGGCTAAAATGAGAGACAACTTACCTTTTTGATTAGATGAAAAGTTGGGCTAAGTCAACCCTAGAGAAATAAAACTAATTTAGCCCACAATCAATACTACTTGAACTCACTTAGATATTTGAAGTTAAAGCTGAGACAATTTAAGATTTTGAACTGGGTACATATTGTGGCGTGGGCGGGGTTTCGCTTGGGAACCATCATGCTTTGCGGGATGGGGCTGTTATGTGTTCACCCTGTTGGGAAAAGGTGTTTGGGTTAGTGGCTTCGGCCAGGGTATGTGCGCATGTTTTTAGGTGTGTTAGTAATGGTGGGAAGTGTTTTGTGTGTGCTATTTCATGCCATTGCTGAATAAAGTACTCCCAGCCATTTGCATTGGGCAGCAGTTAAGCTTACTCGTCTCTCCACCATCCTTTCCGGCGATAAAACGCTACAATATTGTGTCAACTAAACAGCAATGTGAAATATTTTTTTGGGCCATCAATTGCCTCTAAAAGTTGAGTAAACTTACAAAAGCTGTGCAACCTGTCACTAAACTTTATGTTGAGACTACTTTTTTTTTTGTTTGTTTTTTTTTACAGTGCAGGATGATTATTACTGTGTTTGTGATCGATAGTTCAAGATTGTAATTATCTCCAATAATAACCTGGACTCCATATTTACATCAATTAATATCAACTGTTATAGCTAAACTGGCTAACACACAGATAAATTCCTGCTTTCTGTTTCACCCAAATGAAGATGGGTTCCCTGTTGAGTCTGGTTCCTCTCAAGGTTTCTTCCTTTTACGATCTCAGGAAGTTTTTCCTTGCCACTGTCGCCCGCGGCTTGCTCACCAGGGATAATCTGCTCATCTTGATTTATGCACACTTACATTACATAGAGACTTAAATAATCCTTTTGATTGTGTAAAGCTGCTTTGCGACAATGTGCTATACAAATAAAAGGGAATCCACTGTTCTGTGTCACTGTGTGTGTCCTGCGCAGTAATACACAGCTGTGTCTTCAGTCTGCAGATTTTGTCCTTGAATTGTTATTGTGTTAGTAGAAGTGTCTCTGGAGATGCTGAACTTATTTTTCAGTTTGTTGCTGTAATCTGTACCCCCACCACCCCAGATGATTCCAATCCACTCCAGAGCTTTTCCTGCAGGTTGTCGGATCCAAGCTGTTTCATAGTTTGTAAGTGAATATGAAACCTTGCAGGGGATGGAGAGACTCTGGCCTGGCTGGACTGTCATGGAAGTAGGCTGAGTCAGTTCATCACCTTGGACACCTGTGAAGTAAAACACACCGTGATATTTTACACAATGTACAGTATGCTGCACAGATATTATTACTGTAATAAATAAACATATTCAATTATGTAAAGCACTCACAGGAAGCAGCTGCTAGCAGGAGAAGTAGAGATGTGAAGAACATGGTGTGTGTTGTTTGTGTGTTATCTAGAGTTTAACAGAGACCATCACATCACTTAAATAGAGTGATATCCAATAAGCCCTGATGCTTATATTTGCATGTCTGTAGAAAATGGGAGGATTCATAAGCACGATGAAATTATGAAAGTATGAACAATACAAACTCATTAACATGAACTGTGGATATGATAAAAAAGCAAACACACCCAGATATGCATGTGTGACAGATAGAATGTGGCAGATATACATTTATTCATTGTGATGGTAATTTTGCTTTAATCACAGAGATTGCAGAGTCATATTTTCATTGCGTAGAATTTTCAATCTTTTACAGGTGTGTACAGTGATTGGAAAATGCTTGGCTAAATAAGTCTCGAACACCATTTGAAAGGCTATTCCATAACTTTGCGGCTTTGTAAGAAAAAGCTCTACCCACTGCTGTAGTTTTTTTTATAATACGTGTACTGATAAGCAGCCTGCATCTTTTGATCAAGAAGTGATCCTTGATCATTGTCAAATTGTACACTGAACATCGGATCCCCACAAGGCTGTGTGCTGAGCCCCCTCCTGTACTGTCTGTACACTCACGATTGTAATCCAACTCACAATAATAATCTCATAGTCAAGTTTGCCGATGACACGACATTGATTGGACTTATCTCAAAGGGAGATGAGGCAGCTTACAGAAAGGAGGTCCTGAAATTAACAGCATGGTGTTCAAAAAACAATCTGGCTTTGAACACCAAGAAAACTAAGGAGATTATAGTCGATTTTAGGAGGCACAACACCAATTTAGCCCCCCTCTATATAAATGGCGAGTGTGTGGAAGTGGTCCATACTTTTCCGGTTTCTTGGTATCCTTATTTCTGCTGACCTGTCTTGGACAGACAATATTACAGCAGTTATCAAGAAGGCTCAGCAGCGGCTACACTACCTGAGGGTGCTCAGGAAGTACAATTTGGATCCTAAGCTGCTACTGACCTTCTACCGCTCGATTATTGAGAGCCTGATGACATACTGTATCACGGTATGGTATGGCAGCTGCACCATGGCAGACAAGGTGAGGCTACAAAGAATAGTAAAGACAGCACAGAGGATTATCGGCTGCCCTCTCCCCTCCTTGACGGATGTCTACATCACCTGCTGCCTTAGTAAAGCAAAAAACATTATTAAAGATAAATCGCACCCAGGTTTTGATCTGTATGCCCTCAGGAAGGCGCTACAGGTGTATCACCGCAAGGACAAACAGATTCAAGAACAGTTTTTTTTTCCTTGGTTGGATAGCATTATATAGTTAACCCTATAACCCTTTTTTTGTTTGTTTGTTTTTGTGATCTATATGTTTGCACTGTAGGAGTTGCTTTAATCTCATTGTACGTGTATATAGTGACAATAAAGGCATTAATTTATTCATTCATTCATTCAAATTTAATTCTATATATATATATATATATATATGGAAACAAGCCTTTCTGGAATTTTGTAAATAAATCTTTTGAAAAACATTTATTTATTAATTTATTGATTTATAAACATAATTTGACTTAATCAAACATTTGCCTGCAACTTTCACAACTTTATTAAAAGACCTATAAATTAAGTCCAGTATTTACAAATACAGTACTGTATATGAATAAACCAAATGCCCCACAATCTGTTGCTTACCACTGCCATCTAGTGTATAAACTAGAGGTATAAACAGTCAGATATACCGTATAAATCTCTACTGGTGCACAGGCCCTCTGTTATTTTGTTCACACATTCATTTATACCACTTGTTGTGCACAGGGTCTCAGGGGCCTGGGGGCTGTTCCAGGAGACGTTGATGCTATTTTAGGACACAATCCTACACTTTAACAAAACTAGAAAAAGGAAACTCATTTCCACACACTTGAGCTACGTTTACACTGTCAGTTAAATGTGACCCAATTCCAATTTTTTGCTTATATGTGACACATATCAGATATGTTCTATGTCGATGTAAACAGGAAAAAAAAAAACACATGCATTCCGATGTTTCGAGATCGGTTTTAGACCTTCTTCATATGTGGAAATAAATCAGATATGTGCTAATGTGATTGTCGTATAAACAGACAGATCGGATTTTCTAAGCCATTGTGTTCTGTACATCATTAAAACTGCGACTTACTTGCGGTTTAATGACGTAATGTTATTCCCCAGCGGAAGCGCGTGTGAAATGATAACATAAGAGGTGACATGGAAGAGGAAAAGGTCCCCCGCCTTGTGTTAATGCTTATTTAGGCTAAATTTAGAAACATTAAGAAATCTGTATCTGGTGAATGAAGCATATGCACAGGCTGCAATTATGGTGTTTTGTCCCTCCTCCTCTGTTTTACAACCATGGGGACGTTTTGCGAACTTTGCATATATCGCAGAGCTAGTGTCAAGCATATTTCGTTAGTGTGTAGCGCAAGAACCTCCCTTTGAGTATGTGCAATTTTTCAGATGGTATGGCAAGTGTAAACACTTGAATCGGATATGGGTCATAGTTGAAAGAACGTGTAAACGGACAGTCAAAAAAAATCTGATATAGGCAACAAAGCTGAATTTGGTATCGACAGGCAGTGTAAATGGGGCTTTGGATCCAATTGAAAATGTGACATGGCCTAATGAAGACAAAACATACATAGGACTTTTGATGATAGTACTGTTTAAAAGGTATCACACCAGGGTTTATTAATCTTCTGTAAGTGATAAACGATTAATCACTGTATGTATTGTTTGGTGAAAAGATAGAATGTTTTTGATCTGTCTCACTCTGGTAATACCGAGCGCAGCAATAAAAAGCTGTGACTTCAGTCTGCATGTATGGTCCTGAAGCGAACTCGTATTTCAAAACACTCGTAAATCAAATTGAATTTCCCCATAAGAAATAATAGAGACTCACATTATTTGTTCCACAGTTCACAAAAAGTAATACATAAAAATAATTAATAAAAAAATATAAAGTAAAAATAAAACAAATTAACCCTCACTTCACCTAAATCCCGACAAATAAGTGTTTCTGTTTATGCGCACAGGCGAGAGAGGAGGAATCAGACCCTTCTTTCTCCCTCTTCTTGTTTTACACAGTAAACCTTTCTCCTCTCTTATCAGAAGAAATTAACAAGGAACATTGCTAATGACTCACACAAAAGAACACACTAATGGAATCAATGCTTTAAAGTAAAAATAAAACAAATTAACCTGCACTTTACCTTTGAAAAGAATCGCGACAGAGCATTGTTTCAATTAGTGTGTGTGTGTGTGTGTGTGTGTGTGTGTGTGTGTGTGTTTGTGTAAAGCCGAGAGGAGGAGGGGTATGTGTGAAGGGGCACGGTGTCCAATGACACATGCACACAAAGTGTAGGCTGATACAGAGAGAGAGAGAAAATGGATCTTTAATCTTGCTAATGAAACTTGCTTTTGCTTTACATGCACGCACACACGTGTTATATTAAACAGTACACGTGCACTGTGCACACACGCTTGCAAACACAAAATAAAACAAACACATGGTATGCAACTACAATTTGGCAATGATTTGACAATTTATCAGTTAAAAAAGAAACATTATATAATCTCTCTCTCTCTTTCTCTCTCTCTCAATGTTACTGATAAAACATTTGATGATGAAAGTGTTTAACGCGCACACACGTGGTCACAGTGTTATAGTAAACGCGTTCACGCGTGCACGGATGTTGATCATACCAGTGCATCAAGACCGAGCAGTTGGTTAGCTAGATAAAGAGTGCCTCTCAGAGAATATAGGCATTCTCTACCTGCTTTTTAATGCTAAAATAATTATACCTTAAGTGCCAGTTGTCTTATTGACTTATTAAGTTTTTTTACGTAACTCTGATTGTTTGTGACAAATGAAAAGTATTATGCACTACTAGTGAAATGTTAGAACAGGTTTCTTTTTGTTTGTTCATTAACTGACTCCATTAGTAAACTTTTCAATAAAAATGAAGAGATAAAGAGAGATTATTGTCACTGTAGTAATACAATGAAATCAGTTTGGTAGCCCTCTGAGACCAGCAGCATGAGAGAGGATGTAAGAATACAACAAACAGAATACGATAAACAGGTGATTATTGCACTGATGTGTGTGATTGTGTGTAAATGTTTAAGTTTTAACTCTTTTTATTAAACGCAATTACAAGTGAGCTCAATATGTCACATTGTAATTAAATAGTCATTTTGACTGCCCTTTAGAGGATTAATTAATAAAGCAGTATAAAGGATTGCTGATGTCATGTTGATGAGATTCTCAATCAGGTGTTCGCATTCACCTTCCCAGTCACTACTGACAATATATTGCACAGGGCCCGGTTTCTCGATAACGCACACTATTCGCGAGCTAAAAAAACTCTTAAGATATATTTTATGTAAAGTGACAACTTTTCTAAGTGTATTTCTCTGTCCCTTCGGAGTCTCCTTAAGTCGCTGCCTCTTACGTCCGACATTACAAGGCGCTGTCTACAGTGAAGGTCCTGAATTAGCTGACATCGATTGCTCAAGAATCGATTTTTGACTCCTTGTGCATGACTTCATTAAGGAAGACGGCCCTTTCTATGTAAATTAAACATGGCATTAAATTATTTTAATAACGTTTATTTCGACATAAGTTAACGTAACAATAGCATGCCATAATAGACAAATATATAAATAAAATCACCAAACTGTCGCTAATATTTTTATGTAACCTGTAGTGACAGTGAAATGAACCGAGTATACAATCATAGTTGACTGACAAACAGCTGACAACAATCTTCACCAGCTTCAGAAACAGTGTGAAGCATGTCAGTGGTTGGGGTTGTATAGCGCACTTATGGAATGAATACGATGAGATGACAGAGTAGAGGTTTAATACCCCTACAGTATCTTATCTACATGGTTTCGCACGGTGGCCGTAAGTCCAGATTCAGCGCTAGTTTTGGTGCCCGTGGTTAAGTTTCTATTTTACCACTCCAAAAAATTCAACATGTTTAACATGCGGATGCTCGCCGACCTTGCACATCCAATTTCTATCCATTGATGGGGTTGTTTTGTAACATCAGGCGACGTCTTTTTTTCGACGTCTACCGCATATTGACGTCGGTGGAAAATCTTCTCCATGTCATTTTTTTTTTACATCTAATTACCATCTTTTGTAAGATAGGAATAAGGTGGATAGGCTAGGCTACTATGATTTTTTTAATATAAAATAAAACTTACATAAATTTATATATATATATATATATATATATAATCTTTTTTTAATACTGCAGCGTTTTACCACCGAAATGATCTTGCAGAACGAGTGAGCTTGTTTGCTGCCTAAGCATAAATCAGAGCACATTCAACAGGTCACAAATGCAAACTCTAACGCACAAACATGGCCGAAGCCACTAGCTCAAACAAACTTCCCCAACATGGTGAACACACAGAAACCCTCCCGCAGTGCATGATGGCCGTCAGCCGCCGCCCCGCCTACGCCACAATACAATATAAAATAAAATTTTAAATAACTGGATTATAGGCTACTTTAAATAAAATAAAAACTGTTAGGGAAACAGGAAAATGTAAAAATTATATATACTGTATATATATATGGTCTACCAAAAAAATAAATAGTCATACAGATAATAAATCTTGTTTGTTTATAAATAATCTGTATTCATGTGTATAATCACATGTTTATAGGCTCTATTTTGTAAAACACATTTAATGCCACTGCCATAGACCTCCAAATGACGTCCCCAAAAAAATAAGCCAGATTAGGTCAAATGTTGAACGTCAAAATGACGTCCAAGTTGGGTCATGGTTGGACATCCAAATAGTGGACCTAGTTTGAACGTCAAAATGAAAAAAGACGTCAAATTGGACGTCGGATAGATGTCCAGAATTGGTCATGGACCGACGGACCCAATATAGACATGATCTGCACGTCTATCACGACGTCCAATGTTTAACGTTAAGAGAGAGGTTAAGGTACAACTTAAGAACTACTTAGCGATAAGAAGCTTTCGAGAAACCGGGCCCAGATCAATGGTAGGGAGTCTGTCACTCTGTGTATTCACCTGACACCACTGGCAGCATAAATCTACAGTCTGAGCTGAACCAGATGTCACCACTCCAAGCATCCATCTGATCACACATCTTCATTTCATTATCAAATTATAACCTAATTAAAATGTTTTAGTGTGTCCACTGAGCTCAGTAATACAAAGCTGTGTTTTCAGTCTTGCTGTTGTTTCAGGAGATTGTGAATCTTGACTGTAGATGACTGTACCTGAATATTTTTTTGATTACTATGTTTTTTATGAATAATGTGATTGTGCATTTGCTCATTGTGGGAGTCAAGACAATATGATTTAATATATTGTATTTAAGTCAGGAGGATATAAATGGAAGGAACAGAATTAATATTTTTCACATATTATGTTCATTTGCTGTGTTACCGTGAAACACTTAATCCAGCAGAGATTTCAGATAATCCTATTTATCTGAACATAGGATTATTTGACAGGATTATTTATAAAAGTAAAGAGAAATACTTTTGTACCATTTACAAAAAAAAATAAAATGTGGTAAGGTATTGAGTCATTGTGGCTTTTAAATGGAACACAAGTTACGGCTTTCTCTCTGATTGTTACAAAGCAATGACATTAAGGACTGTTTTAAAATAATGATAGTTAAAACTTCACCATATCAAACATTTTTTAAACCTGTTTTTTTTTTGTGTAAATGACACAGATCCCGCTGAAAGTTAATATAGAAATAATATGTGATATGAAATACAGCCAAAACTACTGTCCACTGACAGATAAGTGAATTCAGTAGTGATGGGGTGTAATGCAGCGTAAACAACCGATTTAAATCACACAGTTGTGTTTGGTTTCATAATTTTCAATTCTTTATTGAATTAAGGGACTTCACAGATTTGTATGAGTGTACACATTATATATATATATATATATATATATATATATATATATATATATATATATATATATATATATATATACAGTATAAAGAGAGAGAGAGAGAGACTAATGAGAAAGAGATTAGAAAATATGGCCAGTGATATAATGAAGCTTTCTGTAAGAAGATATATTAAATGAAATAGTTGATCACATTCTTTTGTAAATTCATATGAATTTCCATAAAATGAACACAGCACATGTTCCTAAATGTAAATCTGCTAATGTAAATGTGACATGATGCTGGATGCATGCAGTCATACTGTAGCTGTCACGGTCGAAATATGAATTTGCACAGACTGCCCTCTAATGGCACACGAAAGAATATAAAATTAGTTTTTTTAATATGTAACTGAAATAAGTCTTACTTACTAAAGTGACATTCCTGTAACCACCTTCAAGTTGATTGATTTGCTACAGTAACATGAAATACTGTTTTATTCCTCTAATACCTCTATAATACCTTTAGGTGTTGTATTTCGAAATAACATCAGCAATTTGTCATAAAGTCAAAGCAAGAGGAATGTTAACAGGGCATTGAAATGCATTTTATTTTAAAATGATAAAAATAATTATAAATTATGTATAGCTATTAATGTAGTAAACTTTCGTAATTGATTTTGTTAAATTATGAAATTATCCATATGCCTCGGCAGAAGTGTAATGTGAGGATTATTAAATCTATAAAAATGTGGTTACTATTTACTGTAAGTACAGAACTGAGTTGTGATGAAGAGGATGTTTTTGGGCAGCGCTGCAGCTTGTTGTGTCAGTGTGCTTCACGAGCACAGTAATACACAGCTGTGTCTTCAGTCTGTATGTTCTGTCCTTGTAAGGACACGCTGTTACTGGAAGTGTCTCGAGAGACAACAAACTTGTTTTTAAGTGAATCTTTTTTATAAATAACCCCATTATAATAAATGATGTTGATCCATTCTAAAGCTTTTCCTGCAGGTTGTCGAATCCAAGCTGTTGCACGGTGGCTGCTGCTATCAGTGATAGAAGCTCCAGACACTTTACAGGTGATGGTTAAAGTCTCTCCTGGCTTTATAACCACTGAGTCTGGCTGGATGAGCTCAGTAGCACAGAACACATCTGTAAAAGAAAAAAACAAAGAAAATATTTAGAAACATGACAGGTTCAGATGAAGTAATACAGTTTAAACCCAAACACTCACAGGTGGTGAGAGCCAACAGCAGCAGTGGAGCTGAAGCGAACATGTTTGTGCTGAAGGAGGACTAATGAGAACCGCTTCATCTCTAGATAAATACAGTGGAAATGGAGATTTGCATAAATATTACAGGGAAGCTGTGTTCTGTGAATTACAGTCATGTGACATTTCCCTACTTGCCATTTTATTGTGTGTAATAAATTAACTATGTTGTTATTAATATTATAAACATATTGTGTTAAATAATTAAATATATCACGTAAATACAGTAAATAAAGAATGTAAGTATTTATTTCTCATATGGTTGAGTCTAGCTACACAGCTTCAGGCTATGTTCACGTAAATGAGCCGAATGACAGGAAATTATTATGATCCCTGTGACCAGTGCATCATGTGTCATTTATGAAACAGGAAAATATAATTTAGTAAAGCTGTTAAAGCCACATTCTAAAGTAACCATCAATGTTTACTCTGGAGACGCTTCTTAATTATCAATAAATTTATTTTATATAATAAACAAATGAAGAAATAAATACAGTGATGTTCAAAATAATAACAGTGTGTTAAAACATGTGAGTAAAGCTCCATATCCATATAATAACTTTTAATTTAAATCACATAAATGCATTGGAAACCCTGCACATTCTATTCTGAATCACAACATGAATGAAAAATGTGTTAAATGTATTATTAGTTTAATGAAAGTAAAGAAAAACTAATATTAGTCTGTTCAAAACAATAGCAGTGTGGAGTTGAATTAGAGAGGTAAATTATTCTGTGAAAACAGGTGTCAAACAAGTTCCCCTTATTTAAGGGTAAATGTAGAAAATGTTGTCCTTTGCATTTCTCTCTGAAAATCAGAGTAAAATGGGTTGTCCAGACATTGTTGAGAAAAACAGCATATTTTGATTCAAAAGTTGATTAGAGATGGGAAGAACATACAAAGAAGTGCAGAAAATGATAGGCTGCTCTGCTAAAATTATACCAAATAATTTTTAAGCTTTAAGATGGAGACCAAAACCAGAGAGACATGAAAGAAAACGGAAAACTACCATTCGAATAGATTGTAGAATAACAAAACTGATGTAAAGAACATCTAAAGTTACCTGTTAGTATTGTTACTATTAGAAGACAGCTATGTGTCAAGCTATTAGCAAGAAGCCCCCGCAAAGTCCTATTGTTGAAAAAAAAAGACATGTGCTGAAGTGGTTACAGTTCGCCAAAGAACACATTGACTGGCCTAAATAGAAATGGTGCAATATTTTGTGGACTGATGAAAGCAAGGTTGTCCTTTTTGGGTCTAGAGACCGCAGACAGTTTGTCAGGTGACCCCCAAACACTGAATTCAAGCCACAGTACACTGTGAAGACAGTGAAGCCTGGAGGCACAAGCATCATGATATGGTGTTGTTGTCAGATCACTATCTTGTCTCAATTCAAGTGTGTCACAGTAATAATGTACACACAGCGCCGCGCTACCGTAAGAAACGTACATTCACATCAACTACCAAACAGAGTTTTATCAGTAATCTCCCAGAGTTCCCAACTTCGATTAGATCACCGTCTGACCCCACAGAACTCGATCAGGCGACTGAATATTTAGAGTCGACATTTCGCTATACCTTAGATAATGTAGCTCCAGTTAAAAGAAAAATTATTAGAGATAAGAAACTTGCTCCCTGGTATAACGATCACACGCGCACTTTAAAACAGACCGCTCGGAAATTAGAACGTAAATGGCGTCAAACTAAATTGCTAGTATTTCAAAAAGCATGGAAGGAGAGCATCCTGAACTATAGAAAAGCTCTTAGTGTAGCTAGATCAACATATCTCTCCACTCTTATAGAAAATAACAAAAATAATCCTAGATTCTTATTTAATGCTGTAGCCAAATTAACCAGAAATAAGACCACTGCAGAAATCTCCACAACAACATCATGCAATAGTGAGGACTTCATGAACTTTTTTAATAATAAAATTGTAAATATTAGGCATAAAATTGAGGTTTTGAAACCGAACAATGTAATTGATGCAGATGTTAATCTAGCCATGTCAGACCAGAACCTAGAATATTTTACTCCCCTTGAAGAGAATGAACTAATTTTACTCATCTCTAGCGGAGCAGCTATCCTCATATCTACATAGAAATGGCATACATGAACACTCTACAGTTAATATACATTCACATTATACATTGTGTGACTGTGACCATACCTAACTGCCATCTCTCCTCTTTTTTTCTCCCCCCCCCCTTTATCTTTCCTCTCTCCTCCTGTCTCCCCCTTTCACTCTTTCTCTCTCTCTGTCGAGCTACACATGTCGTTCCTGAGCTGCCAGTGATCCAGACTCCCTCTGCCCTCCGGACCTGTCTGACCCATCCTGGTGCCCCGCCTCTGGCTGAAGATCTCGTCACATGGATGCCCCGTGTGTCTTTCTGGGATGCGTCTGGTGTCTGGGAATGATTCTCTCTACCTAGAAAATGGTTCTGGCCTTGACTGGTGTTGGCAACTGTTTCTCTGGGGACTTGACAGTTCGATAGTTCATGACTGGAACTTCTTACAAGTCTACCTGGGTCTTCAATAACTACCTGGACTCCATATTAACATCAGCTATTATGGCTGAACTGCCTCCCACCCTACACACTGTATAAATGCAGATCATTTACTGCTTTCTGTTTCACCCAAATGAGGATGGGTTCCCTGTTGAGTCTGGTTCCTCTCAAGGTTTCTTCCTATTACCATCTCAGGGAGTTTTTCCTTGCCACTGTTGCCCTCGGCCTCGCTCACCAGGGACAAACTGACCATTTTGATTAATACAAATTCACAATTCATACAAACT